>NW_003805104.1:450167-673942 GCF_000255335.2 Galendromus occidentalis | reverse complement strand
CGACAAAGCACCCTTCGACATCGAGGAGAGACCCACAGCCTCATTCCTCAGTGTCAAACCAGAAGCCAGGAACCATCCGGCCTACCTCTGGACCGCGCACGCGCTCGCAGAGGGCAACGGCAGACAAGTGATTTGCCGCATACTCATCGACCCAGGGTCGCAGTCTTCACACATCACTAACACCCTCGTCCAACGACTCGGCTTGGTTCCCGAAAATCGAGTCGACTTGGCGATCGCGACGGCGGGTGGTCGAATCACCAACATGCGGGACTGCGGAGTTCACAGTATAAGGCTTCGCGGTCGTCACCAGCTGGAGAAATCCATCGTGCTGAAAGCCGTCGAGTTAGAATGTTTGACCAGAACGAAGTTCCCGATTCTTAGAGAAAATTTCGGCATCGAGCCCATGGCTGATCACGTCGAGGCAGGCGAATCAGAGTACGTGGACATCCTTCTGGGCTCGGAAACAATCGCTAAGATAGAGTTCTCTGATCCGCGAAGCCTTGATGGGATGTTCGCCTTCAATTCGATCTTCGGCTGGGTGGTAGGCGGGGCGAGAAGTGACTCCCACAAGACGAGCTCAGTCGCCCATTTCTGCGGCTTTGAGATAGTTCAGCTCGACACTCCGACCGGAGAAGCTCCGGACATCGAGCTGAGCAGACCCGAGGCAGTCGACGACCCGACGACGTCATTGGGCCTACCGTCAGTGCCGACGTCTCTATAGAGGAGATTATAGTGAGCATCGACTACTCCGAGCAGAATGATACTGAATGATTTCTTGTAGTTGTAGAACTGGGATCCAGTGTGCCCAGGACAGCGCATGACTACGTGCTTGCCGTCGATCGCTCCGCAGGCATTCGGAAACTGCCATGAAGCTTCGAAGTCTTGTATGATGGCTTCCACTTGCTCTCCGGAGCTCGGCACCCGCGATCGGGGACTTTAATATACACCGGTTCTTACAGCACCCTTAAGTCGCGGAGTCGGGAACCCAAGGCGCGGAGTCCCGAAGCCCGGATGGACCCCCGGAACAGCCGCCCGTAGAGGAGCCTGAGCCCCATGGCTCGCGCAGTCAGCGATCGTCGAACTTGGCAGAAGACAACTCTCAGCCCTTCCGAAAGCGCATTAGGAGGCCCCCGGAGCCGGTTTCTATGAGCGGTCTTCGCGAGTTTATGGTCACGCTTCAGGAAATGTCCGTTGCCAATCATCAGTCCTCGAATAACGACCTCGATGCCGACACGCACTAACTATTATCCAACCATTATCTAATTTTTCCTAATTTTTCTAATTCATAACTATTATTCAATCTTTCCGCCTAACTGCGGCTCGGCTTGTATCTACGTATGTGAAATCGGAACTAGTCGGACCCGGGTTTCGATCTAGTAGACTACATCCTTTATCGAAACTGCATCGCGTACGGAAAAAAATACTGCTCCTCTGACCTCTCTAACTCGGAGCAACTCTGTTACTAACTTCGTTTTTGTACGTGATCTCCGTCATTCCACTGATTTCCGCTGCTCCTTGCGATTGATCGGTCGAATTGTGGATCAATGCCTTCGATTTTCGATCCACACCGTGGGCGCATTCACATTTGGCTCAAACTCCAGATTGGGATGTGCTCGAATTAGGATGAGATGAATTGGTGTCTGATGACTGATACCGCAGAATTCCACTGATCCTAACTGTGGTTCTCAGAGCAATCCCGAGTAGATATTCCTCGAGGTCGGAATCGAAACTCGACGACGTGGTTGACGGTAGAAGAGAAGCATGATACAGGGGAGGTCTAGGCAGCAGGAAATTCTGGCGGGGTATTCCACGAGGGTTCCGTACTCAACCAGTTGAGAACCTCGTCACAGGAATACATCCAGTAAGAACATAATTCCCATGTATTTTTTCCAGTCACTTTCTAGCATCGACCGCATCCATTTCTTATTTTTCAATGCATCAGGTATCCTGCATATGCAGCAGTCAGCAAAGTGAGAACGGCGAAACCCATCAAGATCTTGAAGGAAGGCCGACTCCGGAGAAGCTCCAACCCACGTTTTTCCCCCGCGACTTTGACGGAAGCGAGACTCGAAATGGTGAAGTTGTCGTTCATCGACTCTCGGTCGTGAGCGGCGAGCGCGCAACTCCTGTTCGGGTCGAGAGGCTTGCCGCGAGTGGCAGTCCGTGAAAATACCCCGAAAGCGTCCGCGCCGCTCCGACGAGAATGCGACGTCTTACTCTCGGACCACTGAGCGCATTTAGCGCACACGGACGGATTCGATGCCTCGTCTCCGCGCAGTGCCCTATGACTGAGGCTCGAAGGCGACGGGGCGTTGTTGCGTTCGAAAATGGCACAGAGATGTTTAACACGATGGCTTCGGGTGTGGTCAGCTGACTCCGAGAGCCTCGAGTTTCGCTCCGAGCCTGAAAGCCCGGCGCACTTGTCAGTCTCTGGTTCCGAAGGAGCTATCCCATGCCCTACACGTGTCCCTGGTAAATCGGAGGTCTGGGTGCAAGATTCTACGGTCGAGGGTTCCGCAGCAGGGATGCGCACCGGATGAGCTGATTTTCTCCCGGAGAAATTTTCGAATATCGAGGTTTCCGGTCGCGCTCCGTCAGCGATTGCTCTCCTAATCGCGGACGAGTCTGAAACGGATGTAGCCGGGAACTTCTGGTGAGAACTCTCGTCCCGGGATCCGTCTCGAGATTTTTTTTCCCGAACTGTGTCTAGAAAACTCAGCGCATTCTTCACACGCGACGAAGCTCGCGGTACAGAATGAGCGACGCCCTCAGGGAGAGAGCTCTTTTCCACCGAGCTCTGTGACCGTGGGGGGCTCTCCGGGACTGTATCGGACACCGCTCTCTCGATTCCTATCTCGTCGGTCCGAATTGGATTCCGAGGAGTCTTCGCCTCATCTGCCGTGGGCTTGCTCTCCGGTGACCGAAGCATTGAGTACGACTTTTTCGTTTCGTCGAGGTCCGTCAGAAGCTCAGTTCCGAGCATTTCGGGAGTTTCTTTGGCGTCGGAGCTATCCGAAGACATCGAATCGGAAACAGAGTCCTGAGAGGATGCGGATCCAAGAGCTCGCAGTGGCGACCCATGAGGCGAGCATTCTTCCGCCGGGAATAGGACGCTTATGGAGTCAGCGCCCTCATCCGCCGGCGCAGTCGGAGTGCTCGATTTACATTTCATGCTGGCATCCCGATTCGTCTGCCATCCCCTTTTTCCGTGGGAAAACTTGGGCGTCCGTAACTTCCCCGAACACAGTTTCAGATTCTCCCGAGATCTCCAGGGTATTGGAACACTGCGAATGGGCTTCAAAACCTTTGACAACCTTCGTTTCGGAGAATCTCTCGAGGACGCATCAGTAATACTAAGTCTTGATACCCCCTCGGTGTCAGTGCTTTCTGCGTCAACGACGTGCGATTTCGCCCTCAGAATCAGGGTCGGATCATTGGCGGGGAACTTCCCAATGCAATCCAGCTCGCAATCGGGGCCACTAGAGTCTCTCGTGTCTGATGTAGACTCAGGCAAAATTTTGATCTCCAAGTTCTTCTCTATTATGCAACCGGTTCTGTTCATCAAGCTTGTTTCGGAATAGATTCCGTCACCCATGCCAGTCGGGACAAGTATCCGCTACAGTCACACAACTTCACAGCTTCGTTCTCTCTGATTTCGAGCGATATTATGCGATTTCCGTCCGAGCCGAGGCGATGGCAGAGTGGACGCTCGTTACTTTTCGGCTCTCCGTCCCGAAGGCAAGCTTCATTTGTGGGAGAACCCTGGGAGTCGATCTCTCTATCTCTCGATCATTTGCTTACGCAAGTCCTATCCTAGATGCTGCCAGAGCGATTAGTTCTGGAGAGTCGTCACGTGTCACGTTCGCTCAATCGCTATTTCGAGGGCGGGATACGATCCGAAACTCGATATTCCTCTTTGAGGGGCTCGAGAACTTCCTCTCACTCCCTCGTCAATCGGGATCCATCGGAAGGCTGAAGAGGAGCGACTCCCGACTGACCGGTTCATGCTGATTGCTCCTTTCTGCGGTTCTGCCTCTTACGAGAGAATGGTGATGGAGATTCTCGTCAAATGATGATGATGATTGGAGCGGCAGGAAATACTCGGACTCAATCAGTAAATGTACTCCTCGAGAGAGCTTCGCTCGAGCTCGATGGCTCACCATGATGCAGACCTCGAAAAGATATCCAACAGCGGATTACGGCGTGAAGGATCACCATGAAATTCGTCCGGCTGTTTCGGCAGATGCGCGAGAATCCGCGGTGGCTCCTAGCGTGTCGAGGAGCAGTTCATCACTTACGATCATAACCAGAGCCCGCGACCGTAGTCCGTCGAAACTGAGAAAGTACTCCCGCCCCGACTGAGAGAGACAGGGATGAGATCTCCTCAGTTTGTAACTCTCAATGATCTCATTCGGAGCAGCAAAGGGTTTCGCCACGCATGGCGGACCTCCTCTGCGTAAGCTTGTAGCGTTAGTCCACAGCTCTCCAAGGATGTGTCTCCGTCCGATTCCTCTACAGATCAAGCGAGTCGAAAACAGGTTCTGCAGTTCCCTTATTCCCCGCTGCAATCCCTCTCCGACCATGGCTGTATGCAACCGGACCGGCTTTCGAGGCCGCCCGCTGGAATCCACACGTCGCGTCATAGACATGGGACGCAAGAAGTAATTCTGGGTTCCCGTGAACACATCATGCGATCTGCGTCAGTACATGTGATCCCGGAAGATACGATCGGCGTCCCGCTTCTGAACTGATAAGACCCGGAAATCGGGAGCGAGCATGTCACTTACTTAGATGAGTCTGGCAGAAGGCAAAACTTAAACAAACTACCGAGCGGCTGAATTCCGGACATGATGATGGTCGGATGATGTTCTTCTGAGATTGGATGTCATACAGGCGAGAACAGCATTTCAGAATAGAGGTGGATTCGGCGAGAGCTTGGTGGGGGCGCGCAGCCCAGAATCAGTAGTGCAGCCCTTGCTTATAACTTAACGCCTTCCTAATGCCTAACCTCCCCTAGGTACTTATCCGAGAACTAGAGAATCTCCAGCGTGAGCAGTGATCGCTGAGCTTGACTCCGACATTTCACCTGTCCCGACGCTCGCGAAAGCTGAACTCCCAACCTCGGACTCGTTCGCCACAAGTCATCATAGAATCACGCGGTATCTCGCGGAAACTTTCGGAAACTCGCGTCGCGGGGGCATGGCTCATTCCGACCCCACTCTCGAATGGAGTAGCTAGCTACCGTTTCGACTCGCACGACGTATCCCAGATAAATCACTCTCCCCTAGGCGCAGATCGTGACCACCAGACGCAACTGCAATCTTCTTGAGCTCCATTCGAATCTGCCTTGACTTAAGAGTCTTCTGAAGGTTGCATCAATCGAGCAGGGGGTTTTTAGATGGAATTCCCCGGCATTGGGACAAAAAAATGATTGTGTACCGGGTTGGCGGCATCACAGAGGTATTCCATAGTTTGCCGGGGTACACGGGCACTGCTCGCTCGCGGTTTCTGACAGGGTGGCTTGGCTCATGTTTAGGATTCCCGTCACCCTTTCCGAGGCCATCATGGAGCTTCCCGAGCTCCATGTGGGCCCTCATCTGGGAAAAGCCCTGCCAGCCGGAATAGATGACCAATCGCCGAATGAATTCCGCATGATTTTCAGCCCATCTAGCGACGAGAGCCTGGTTTTCCTAAAGATTCGCGAAAAGTGGAGAGGCATTGGTCGATGATGTCGACAGAAAAAGGGAGAGCCCGAACTCTGTGGGGAAAGCTACCGAATGACGACTGCAAAGATCCATCCAGAGAGGAGATCTGCATCGCAGCGCTAAGAGTTGTACGTAGTCTGTGATTTCGACAAAGCCTCTGGAGATGACAATGGAAGATGATCTTCACAAGGGAATATTAATTCATCCGAAATGGAGGAGGAGCCTATACCATGTTGAGAAGCCGGGCTTCGGGGAAGAACTACCAGAATGGGAATTATTCGAGTTTCTTCTTCCACCGGCGCCGATCGGACACCAAGTCACCAAGAACCGCCGGCTGTGGCGCTGGCGTGCGCAGGCTTCCATCTGAGAGGCGGCTAGAATGTAGTTGGGTGCGGGGAGGGGTTTCGCAAAAATGACCCACTCCTCTTCGAATCTGTACTGACAAGTAAGGAACAAACAATCTCGGTCGGGCTATAGGCCCTACGGTCCCCGTCTCCTCCTGACGAACGCACTCGGCTGCCCACTTAAAACAAACAAGTCGAACCTTCCCCGGAACGCGGCAATTTCGAGTGATTCGGCTTCCGCGATTCAGAATGGAGTCGAGACAATCGGGCCGAAAGTTGGTTTGAGGCTGTGATTCTCCTTCACCAAAAGGATGGAGTCTCGATCTCCTTATTTTGGTCGGGGATCTGAGCGGCTTATTCGGACGCTTTCTCCAGGCGTTTGTGTTTTCCTGATACCGAATCCCAAAATCAGATTTCCCGAATGATTCCGACCTCCCGAGTATTCGCAGATGCTTTTGCGGTTCCACGTCATCCGTGAACCCAATACGTGCATGCGATCGCTCTTCGCATGGTCGCAAGCTAACGATCGAGCCATATACAACTCCAAGGATCCCATCTCGCGGAAATAAACGTCCTCCCGAAGGCGTAATCTTGACGACGGGCTCGTATCCGCTGTAGATCGCTCACCGCGCCCTCTTAGTCTGGTGTGACATCTTGTGCTGATTTCACGGATCCTCCGCGCAGTTCTCCGAGTTTAAATGCAGAATCAGTATAGAAGCCCGTTTTGAGTTCGTCAATTCCATTTAAGACAGAGACGTCCTCGGAACGGATCACGGTCTTCCGGATGCGGGATCAGAGGCTCGAGCATCGGACATGACAGCCCTTGGAACCGAACGGATAGCCCCACCGTCCCGATAGCGGTAGCCCTCCTACGTGAAATATGAATGAGGACATGGCGAGGATTTGTGACAATGCCGATGCTCCTTCGAATAATTCATTGCGCTCCTCGTTCAAGCCGCTTGCTTTCTCTATTGAGACTCGAGAAGTCTTTTCCTGAAGTTGCTCAACAGTCAAGCGAGTTTGAGAGCTCCGAGAGCTCGTCAAGCGTCTCAATCACGCAGCGTATCGAGTTGTCTTCCCCATTCTAGCTGACAACTCTCGTCGAGCGCATGAAACACGCACTATTCCGAATCAAGCGATCGCGCCTATATTCATCTGGCTCGGCCCAGCCTTTTAGGCTTTGGCCTCGGAGCCATCAATCCTTTCCCGGGATTGATCCGGGGATCGCCAGGGAAGAAATCGGAGCCGAGATCACCGCGTTTGATGAAGCTATTGTCCCAGAAGCGCTGCGTCCTGTCACGTCGAGCGTAGGATGGACTCGAGCAATTTCCCTCTTGTGTTTCGTTAGCAAATTAAATACAGATCCCCTATCATGATTACAAGTCAACTTTGTTGGTTCGATACTCGAGCTATCTCGTTGTCCCAGCGCGCATCCGACCGGAAAAACATTTGGAACGTGAACCGCACGTGGAAGTATCCGCGCGAGCTTCCGATGACAGTCGCTGGATGGCGCTGTCCAGGAGGTCGAGGAGGCAAGTTGGCAAGCAAGCTGCCTGCCTGCTGAGCCGGATGACTGGCTGGATGGTTGGCTGGCTCAGATGCTCAGCCGGCTCCCTTCAGATGGTCTGATGTTGCTATAGGGGACACACGCACGAGGGACTGGGCCCTCCGAGAGGAGTCCTATAAATCTAGTCATTGATTTAAGCGTGACAACGAACATGTGTCAGCAAGGTGTCGTCGTTTGTGCTGAATGTTCCAATGAGTGAGTGTGTGACGACGACTATCGAGGATCTATCATGCATCGATTAAATTCGAAGCCGGTCGTGATAGCCCGGCATGTTCCGGTTGTGCCGAGACGACGATCAGTGCCACCGGGTGGATTCAATGTTTACACAGTTTGTGCACTCGGATTATGGTGTTGCTTCTTGACCGGATTAGCAGGTAAATAAATGGAACTAAGTGTCCGATAGCAGTAGTCGTGTTTTTTCCGACAAAGTTTCCCGTGAATTAAGTTGATGAGTGCAGCTCTCCGAATTCTGTCGCAGCGAAATGCCACTCTCCGGTGTCAAGAAACCTTCCGATTGGCATTTCCCTGTCGTCGGAGAAACGCCGCCCCGGAAGAAGTGCTCTAATGGATTGACTCATGCAGAAGAAAACTCATTTAGATGTGAGGGAAGCTGTAAGAAAGAACGTTCGATTTGGAAATCGAAGACGATCCTCGATCGGTGTTCGGTCTCGACCAGAATCGTCTCTTTCGTTCAAGTTTTCCATCTTTCCTCAATCGTCCTTCCCCTCATTGTCGGCGTCCGACTGCAGCACGATTCAGGGAAATCCCTCGCTCGGGAAGCTTCGCCTCGATGGAAATGTTCTTCTCCCCGAGTGGAATTCGCGAGCGAGCGAGCGAGCGGGCGAGTCAGTGAGTGAGACTAACTTTCCCGCGGTCAGCTGACGACGATAGGAAAGTTTACCTCAGAGTCGTTGGAGCTCGTTAAATAATCAACACGTTGCTTCCGGCGGCTACCAGCCTCAGCTGGCAGCGTGATGAATCTCCATTTCAGCGCGTGCTACCGGAATCGTTCTGTCATGACGGAGTGAAGCAACAGACGATACTTTCGCTCGACCTTCAGTCATGCATCGAAACACAGCTTACCATTATAAAGTTTAGTCAGGAATGCGCCGCCACCGTTCCAATGTGAATCTCGTTCCGAACACATTTCGACAATTGCAATGGGCATGGAGAGACGAGTGGTCTACGACGAGAGAAAAATTACTTTCCGAAAGGTGGACCGAGAGAGAAAGACCGCGGGCCGCGATCGAAGTCGATCCGTTAGCGGTAAGCGTAACATTGCCGCCGGTTCCAGGGTTCAAGGTGTAGTTTTAAGTATACAAGTGAGGAAAGCCGGAATGGCCGCCTTGTGTCGAATCAGAGTCAGAGGAACGCAAAGGTACTAACTTACGGTGACTTCATGCAGCGGCGGCAACGACGACTTCAGGGCGCCTGATCACACAGAATCCGAGCCGGCCTTGGCACTATCGGCGCGCAAGCGAGGGTTGCTGGCTTGCCTCGATGGACGCTCGACTGGTCGGTCGGTCGGGCCGTCGGTCGTTCTACTGCCCGACGGGTCGCTTCCATCTGTTTGCCTCGTCAAATGTCATTTGTGCAATGATTCTCGAAGAGCTTCCATTCGGTGCAGCGAGCGATTCCTGGAAACCCGCCGTCCCTGTCCGCTGTCGAGGATTTTTACTGATTCCGCATCGTTCTTCTGATTGGAGTGCCCGAATTATTTCATATCGAAGACGGCCAATCGAGATCGAGAGGAACACACCATCCGCGGAAGATGTGGTGATTTGCTGTTGCCGAAATCAGAGTGTCCGGGCATCCAGCCCGCTCTAGCACACGTACCCCGTGAACAATTTTCGATGGCGTCGATGCCCGTAATCTAGGTTTTTCGAATCATAATTTCGCCGTACTAGATGAGGCATCGCATCAGCGAGTGTCGAACTCGGGCGGGAAAGCCTCCGGCGGGAGGATTCATCGATCCGGCCGCGACGAGAAGCAGAAGAGAGAGAGAGAATTACGGAACGAAAGCTTGAACTGACTTAGCGGAGGAAATCGGCGAGCTCGATGGGCGGCTCGGATGGTGGAGCGAAGGGAAATTAGTTGGTTTTTGCACAATAGTTCTCCAATAATGCACCGGAGCATATCAAGCTCAGCTAACCTTAATGAAGGCCAGATAGCTTGAATGCAGCGGCGAACTCGGATGCTTCTCACTCAGCCGAGATACATCGTGGTCACTGCTTAATGGCCTGTTTACTGGTAACCCGAGATGAGCGTTGCAAGACCATGGATCAAGTGCGCTGCTGTGGTCGTTACTAAAATTACAACAACAACAACAACAACTAGAGTTATTCTTGCGGCGTGAAGGCGATGCCCAAATTCCAACTTTCTTAAATCAGCGCTACAACGGAATTTGATAAGCGGTGATTAAGACGAATTAACGAATATTAAATGAACGAGCGTTGCCTCAGATCTGACTGCGTGACGTGGGCGAGCGATCGCAATCGGGTTCAACTAGAAATGCTGAGACCTGTAGGAACAGACCTCACTCGTCGAATCTATAATGGTCGATGCGCGTTGGCTGCTAGAAATTCTAGAAGTCACTCCGAGCGTGATGGTGTCCAGTCACTTATGGCAAACATTTGCAAACTATAATCATATTACGACGTTAGTGTGTCCACTGAACGAGTCAGAACCATTACACTCGGAACGTCGGATAGGTATATGTATGCTAGCTGCTACCACAATCATCGGGTGATCGATTCCGTCGCAGCGAGTTTCCCTAATGGTCGAGAGTATTCACCGAAACTTTTGAGCGACGGGCGCGTCTTGCACGCCGATCTCCGACCGAATGCAACCGGCACGGAGCTCCACGCCGATTATGAACGATTCCTACGTCGTATTCATAGATTGCTGTGGGTGATCCAGCTGTGAATAAACATTCGCTGCTCGACGGAAGCGGCAACAGCGAAACACCTCCTTGCTAAGCATCGCACACCTTCTCCTAAAACTTGACACTTAAGCGATTTTGAGCGGCGCGCGTATCGCTTACTCAGGTAACTCGCTGACGGACTGATGACGAGCATCATCCTGAAAGAAATCTATTTTCACCTTTTAATCCGCGCTCTCGATAGATGGCGAAAAAGCGATTCCAGAGGTAGGAAGGATTCGGCCGGATCGATTACGGGGAAAAATTCTCACCGATCGAACGCCTGCCGCTTTCGCCTCCGTGCTCGTTCGCTGCGATTGGATTCTCTGACGGACGGACAAGGCAGTGCCGGCCACATTCTGCGGATGTCATGGGTGCAGAGATACGATTCGGAGTCGATTTGATCTGTGACAAGATCTTCTCCTGGACAAGATACGAAAGGCGCCCCCAATTGAATTATCTAATACGCTCATCCAGCTTTTTGTATCCGAATGCCTTCCGTAGAAATTCCTTAATTTGGATAATGGGGTTCCGATGTTGCTACAGTTCGTAGGCCCTCGCTCTCTTGTTCGTTCCATTCGAGGACCGATAGCGAATTTGGCACAAAGAGCGCCCATCATCATCACCATCTGACTTTTACGAGGGTGAGCGTCGTCATCGACGTCGCATACACAAGCAACGAATCTAGCGATCCAGTCGACGTTGCTTTTCTCTTTTTCCCCCTTTTCCTCTTCCAGCGGCTGCCGCTGCTGCCGCCGCCACGGGCCGCTCAAAATGACGAAGACGCCAATACCGTCAAAAGTGAGGACCAAGCAACGAAGCAGACAGACGAGCGAGCGAGCGATCGAGCAAGCGAGGGAATGAGCGAAAGAGCGAGCAAACGATCATCTTTCTGTAGCCGAAGGTCAGCGTCGATTTTCAATGATCGAGATAGCTCGTCAGCTCATATGGCTGGGCTCACCTCTCTCTTTCTCTCTCTGAATAAGCCGCCACTCAGTCGAGGATGGCAATTCAGCGAGGAATGAACCCAAGGATCGAGTGTTTCCCGATTAGAGATACCCGCGCAAGCACGGGGAAAGAAGGGAAGAACGACGTAGGAAAAACTTCTATTCGTGCTTCCGTATACATACTAGATGCTTCTTTTCATCGAGACCTCATTCGTCAATGCTTGTTGTCATTTGAGTCGAAGTCGGACATTCACCATTGAAAGAAGGCTTGTTTTCGCCGTCTTCAATTTCGATTTTCTGGCGAAACTTGGCAAAGTGACATTTTTACCGATTTGTGCCACCTGATTGTCAGGAGCTGAGCATCATCACTGCGGCGGCCCGAGATGCGATTAAAGTTTCTGTGATGGTCGATCAGGCGATCGAAATATCGTCAGCCTGCCGTGCCAATAATTCCGTTGATGAGTCTAAAAGCCCATCAGCGAAAAGTCTGCTGAACTCTCCCGAATTATTGTTTCTTCTGCAGATTACTCGCTTCCCCCTGAGGGATCGAATAGCTTAGGCAGTTGAAGCGAAAGAGCTGTCTCAGCTCCGGTGTGTCAGTCTCGTCAACGTCGAGCTTCCTCCGGGGGTTCATCACTTGTCAGAAATGCTCGGCTTTTGGAACTTTTGACCACGTTCCAGCTCCATCCTCGTGGGACAAATATATTTCGAGCAGATTCGATTTGTTCCAAACGTGGTGGAAAAACGCCATCTCTGCTTCCTGAAATTTCGTTTCAAGAGTGAATTATGGATGCCTTGTTTACCTTTAAAGATGAGCCGATCTTCCGAGTCCGGTTTTGGACTAGCCTCGAAGTACCGCGTAAAATATTCATGCTGGTCGGCGGTTATGAAATTGATTCTTCGTAACAAAGGAATTGACCCTCGAGGACCGGAACTCTTCTCGCGCTCGAGTCGCTAATCCAAGACACCCCGGAGGGACCTGATATTCTAGGGGGGATCGTTAATTTTCTGCCTGTGCTCGGCCGATGTCACTGCTTCAATTTGATCCCGAGTTCATCGTATCGAACAGGCTCTCGATTATAATGTGTTGATCGTCGCTCGGTTGAGCTTGCAGTGCCAGATTGAACGAGTAGGTAGAATCGATTCTCCGTTTAGAGAGCTGTTCCGATCTCTCGCGGATCAGAGATATTTGCTCGACTCTTTCTTCCTTCACTGAAGGCACAGGAGCAATCCGAGACCGGCCGCGTCCCGCGTTCATCGGTCGCGTATTCATTCATCGCGTACTTTATTCATCAAGTTAGGTTGCCCCCGAGCTTTCGTGCATGTTTTCCGCTTGTTCCGCGAGCAGTCAGAAGCAGCCTATTAGTCCGCATCGAAGACTGGATTTACTGACTGGCGGTTCCGCTCGTGTTGATGCTTCCGCCGATGCTAACTGACTGAATGACTCGCTGACGGACTGCCCGTCCACCCGCCCGCCCGCTCCAGTGCCAGCATTCGGGTCACGGTTCAACAAACTCCGAATATTCTTTGATAAAACTATATTTCCGAACGAACGAATTCCTTCTAGTGCTTGTGGTGGAAAATGCCGTGCCACAGACGCCTCGCTCGAGGGGATACAACTCTGGAGGCAATGATTGCTCCTCGGTTCGTAAGAGCTCGTCGAATCCGATTCGTGTGAATGCGGTCTGAGGAGCTTATGCCGATATCCAACGCAATGATTCATTCTTTCGATATCCCATGCTTCCCTCTGGATCATTGGAGACAACCTCCGGAAAAAATTTCATCAGAAAGCAGCCTCTCAAGACGAGAGCACTCGAGAGATATGTTCCTCGAAGGACGATGCGGGAGGAGGTTCGCGATCATTCCGGACGAATCGAATTCCCTCTTGTGGTCGTGAACTCTGCTCAGAAATATTATATCCGAAGGGGCTACCTCTACACCTCCGAATGCCTGCCATCGACCGAGCTCGGTCACATTTGTTACCAGAGGAGGTGTCTCTTCGCCGTTTAGTTGCCGCTTACTATCTGGCCGAGGCAGGCGATATTTTGTCAACGGAACCAATGCAGTTTGCCTTCTTATTTTTGTGGCACAGGAGCGAGGGAGTGAGACACAGGGTCGCCGCAACCGCTGATTCGCGCAACCACGATGGCTGGCTTCGGCGACTGCTCCTGTCGCTGCACCAGCAGCAGAAAGAACGCTCCATTGAGCAGACAAGCCGCTTCGGTGGCGACAGGCGCAGCGAAGACGACAACAACGACACCAGCGGAAGCGACATCCTAATTTTCGTACATATATATGTTTCGATGAGGATCTCATATCTAGTATTAATTATCGATCTCGGCTTGAAACGACTGCGATGGCTTGAAATTCCTCGCAAATTATAGGATGTTCGGTTCTTGTCCCCGATGGAACCTTCGAGTCAGAGAAATGCAGAATCAGGAAGGTGGAATGATTTCGCGAGTTAGGCAGACTTTCCGTTCGACCGACATGAGTTTATTCGCAATGATCGACGGAAACGTCGACTCTCGTCCCGTTAGTTCGAAGTTCCGAGAGAGTTCCAAAGTTTCCCAATCAGCGAAAAATCTCTGCCAACTAGACTGAGTGCATTCCGTCAATTTATCTTCATCTTTTTCTTATTGATGTCCGATAGCGTAATGTTTCCAGCATCGTTACTACAACAACTAGCTTCATAGTTTCCTCGCTGACCATTGATGAACTTCGCCTTGAACGGACGACTATAAGCGAGCGTTGCCTGGCATGCGCGGCAGCTTGCTCAAATATGTATTTGCCCTCGTGGCCGCGTGGTGGATAAACTTCGAATCAAGCTGATTTTGAGTCATTCCGAATTCGGTTCGGCAGCGGAATCCGTGCACTCGAAGCACCGGATGAAGACTCAATGGAGCCATCGGCGAGGAGAAGAAGAGATCTCACCTCGAAGTATCGAAAACGCGGCCGAGAAATTTTCCCAAGCTCTGATATCGGTCCCTGTCGGGAGTTTCAGCAGGAACCCTATGCTCTATCACGAGCTCCCATAGCTGGCAAAACTGACGCAGTATAGACTCGAGCTTGATCGTACGAGCTCTCGATAACAAGGCCAGTCACATCGGCAGGAACTCAGAGTCCGTGTGTCGTTAACGCGAAAAGCCTGCTCGCGTCAACTCCCCGCACATTTCTCTGCCTCCACTGGACCCTGCGTAACTCTAGATATCTGGGTCTCCCACTCACTCGGTATCGATCTCAGCAAATACCACTCTTGCACAAACGGCGAATATTGCGTTTCTCTACGCGTAGAGTTTACGCGTCTCGCCGTATTGAAAGGGAGAAACGGGAATTTCGGCGAGCTCTAATACATCGCCCCCGGATCGTCCAACAATCCGTTCGATCGATCTCGACTCAGTCAGATTGAGTGTCCATGCTAATGCGCTCAGGTTTTCCGTGTCGGTAGCATGCTATCTCGACTAACAGTGGCGGCGGCGGCGGCGGCTCAGGATATCGGTTATTGTTCCGAAGTTCTCCAACACTTCTCCCCAGGGTCTCGGCGTGAGCGTGGCTCAGCTACAGCGGCTGCCGTCCCCGCAACGGGCCGATATTAACTCGACTCCTGGGAGACCTCTGATTTGATGCTCGTTCCCAGTCCCGGGGATCTTGATGTTCCCTTCTGTTAAATTTCTCTTCCCTCCGAGCCTGAATCTCGGCATCTGCCACTTAGTCAGCCTCGTCACGTGAGCGGCATACGACGGCTTTGACTGACCGAGTCGAGTGCCTGTGCAGTGAGTGGCTCGACCGAAACTGCGAATTAACAGGATTCATCAAAGTTCCTAATGAATTCCGAGATGGAAGCCTCCATTGATTCTCCTCCCGAATCAGTAAGGCAAACCAGCGACGACGACGGAGGTCCGGAATCTCGGAGCGAGGGAGCGTAAAAAATCGTGCTTCCTTCCGCAAACGAGGGAATGTTTCGCAAATTGAAACCTGTCACCGCTGTGAAATGTACCGGTGCAGAATGAAGGAAATTTGCATGAACAAACTATCACAGGCGGTAGTATTCGTTACAGGACCGAAAAAAAATGTGCTGGCTTGTGAAACTCTGCCTCGACAGAACCCGCTTCAACATGTGCGTAGGTGCGAGGAAAAGGAAGACTGCATTCTTAGCGAAGGTCTGCTCATATGGTGACGGAGTAAGGGAGAAAAACTGATTCCTCTCGAACAACGCAAGCGAAGCAGATGACAGTATCATCGCTGCTTGTTGGGTGGGAACACCAGATGTAGGAAGGTCCGCATTCTCAGTGCCACCGAAATGGTAACAGGTGAACGTTTGAGCTGTCAGGGGCTCTGTCTCTCGAGCACTGAGAATGCGATGTCCCGCCTCTCTGTGCTGCACTCGCTGACCTTCTGAGAGGAGACACCTAGCCTGCTAAGCTTCTAGGGGGGAAAAAAACTCCTTTAGTATACAGCGATAGTCGAAACGAAGGCAGCGAACGAAGGACTCGACTAGCGCAGGGCAGAGGTGTTGTGACATTATTCTCCTTCGATGTGAGGAAAGCGAGTGCCCTCTAAGATTAGCCGGTCAGTTCCGTTCGATTCATGCCCGGAGCCCGAAATCAACGAAGAGAGTTGCGTCCACGTCCGTGGCAGATTCGTTGCCTCGGATTTCTGCTCTCCACCTCTCCATTCCAATCCGCGTTCCAGTGAGCCTCCGGGACGACTCCAATCAATTGCGCTGCCAGATGTGAGAAGCGATATATAAAGTCACAGTCGGTGACTGCAAGTCCCTTGGCCTCTTTCGGATCTGTGGAGGCTCGCAAGTCCGGGCTCCATGAACTCCTGGAGATTGTTCTATTTTTGTGTGTTTTCTTGGCTTCAACTCAAAGTTCATCGCCAGCGGACTCTCCTCCGGCGATGAGCTGACGCGGAAAGAAAGCAGGAGACGAAGTTTTGAGACGACACGTCGTTTGCACCCCACCCACTTTGAGCCGACCCCCGGCGAGCTGGGCTGCCGGTCTCGAGCATTTTGCTGCTAAGGATGAAGTTCGTTCCCTCGACGCGAGTTTTGGAGCCTCATCGCCCGCGAAGTCGCTCCCAATGATTTGAGAAAGTGTTGTTTGCGTCGGAAACATTCCTCGAGGGTGCTCGCGTCGAAGTGTTTGAAGTCAGTCCTCCAATCTGTGGGTTTTTCTTCTCAGCTCAGGGAACGCACCATCGAGAAGATGAGTTCCGCTTCCCCGAGAGCTTACGGTCAGGTGGTTCCCTCTATTCATGCTCCGTTCGTTCGTTGAGTCGTTCGTGCGTCCGTCCTCTGAGACTTTGTTGGGAGCGCTCCGCCTCCAAAAAGCTACCGGATTCGGGTTTGAGGAGCATGAGGCTCGCATTTATGAGGTTGAAGGTTAGTCAGTGGAATAGTTCCTAGTCACTAGTCGGGGATATAAAGCGCTCGGCCACGCCGACTCTGCTATTACTGTCGTAAATTTTAAGATCTCTGACATGCCACTCTTCGGCCCTCTTCATACAAGCTACGTGGCCCCAAGCGGACGCCTTCAGCCGACCGGGCGGAAAGAAGAGGAAGAAGCTCCCCTGAGTTCTCGCTACGCGGCGTTCTTATCGAGACGGCTTGTTTTCCGAATCCCGACCTAGGACCGCTCGAGATGAACCCAGCCATCTCCCCGCATCTGAAGTAAAAGATGAGCTCAGGGAGTATCGGTCGATGGCTGCGTCACTTCCAGATCGACGGAGAAAAATGATAAGGTGAACAAAGACCTAGACCGATGACACATTTGCTGTTTCGTTGCCCAGCTCCCGTCGCTTGTGTATGCATGTGCGGTAGATACGGAGGAAACTCCTGCAAGGAGAGTCCTCGGACCCCAAAATGTCCTCTCGCCCCCCCCCCCTTCCCCTATTTGAGGGGAGATGATTCCTGAGAAATATTACCTACTTGTCAAAGGTCGTTGAGCGTGTGAGATTGATAGCTATTCAGTGTCTGCATAATGAACTTTTCGGCGAGTGCCATGAAGTATGCATTCAAGGCCCCAAATACTCACCGAGTAGTCCCGAGGGCCCGACACTTAATGCCGATGAAAGTTCCGAACGCGAAACGGAACAGGGCCGAGTGTTATAGAGTCGGTTTCACTACTTGAGAAATTGGCCCGATGTCCCTCTCCGGGTTTTTTCCCCGTCCTCGCTCGTTCCGTTTGCTGCCTCGCTGCGTGTCTGCGCAACGGCCTTTAACTTTCGAGAAGTCATAACGGTTCCTGACGGTGGCCAAGCGGAAAACCTGCCGGGGATGAAACTGAGAAACTGTTTGAAGTCTCGGCTCTCCTAGAGAGGTATTCCGTTCCTGACGCAGTCGTTCACTCACTGGCTCGCTTCTCTTTCCTTCTTCCAAGTCTCTCTTGATCCACGTTCTCTCCGCGACTCGGTCCCCTCTTTTCTGTGGAGCTCCGTAACCTCCTCCGGAGCATCGTTATTGGTTTCTTACTGCTAGTCCGGAGCTAAGAGAAAGAAAACGAGAAAGGACTCCGTGTCTCAGCCCAGTCCTCGGCTGCCACCGCCGAGGGTCAAAGTGGCTCTGCGCATTTCGCTGGTTTCCTCGCACGTGTATCCAGCGGCATGTTCAGCGGGGGAGAACTCAGTCGAACTCTGCCTAAATCAGTTCTCCAACCTGATTGGATATTAATGCTCACGGCCTAGACACTTCGGGTCTCGGGGAACTTCATCCTCCGGGGGCAACTCCAGGGGCAACTCTGTGAGCTCTCCGCCAGATTCTCCGGGGCTGACGAAGTGTTCCCCGTTGCTCTTCCCGACACCGTTTCCGTAGCTCCAATATTCTTCGGCTACGAGCGCCGCCGTCTTATCTTTTTTGCAAAGTTCTTCCTTCACCTCGAAGTCGACGAATTCTCCTCTGCATCGAGGACTCGCCACTGCCAGGCATTGGAACCCACGTGAGCATAGGAGGGGGCTTTGATTGACCAGTCTAAGGAGAAGAAAAACGTTTCAATGAGCGACGTGGTGAGGAATTGGAAACCCTTCCTTGATCGAGTCTCACGATTCCCCTAAGCGCTGCTATTCCTCTCTTCTCTCGTATTCATCGGGCTCGTTTTCGGGTCCGGACCGATTGCCTCGGGGACGGAGACGCGACGCCGCGCCGGAGAGGGAATAGTAGAAATAGATTAGAATTAGAAATAGAATAGATTCACGAAACAAGTTTGCCAATGTCCAGCACGATGAAAAACAACACCCCAACACGGATACATTATGTGTCAAGGTCTATTCGCGGGCATATGGCACGAATAGCGTCCGCGCCATGGCAGAGTCGGCAGGCGGCAAGGCAGGCAGGCACCCGGGAGCCAGGGAGTGAGTCAGACTGTTAGCCGCCTCCTTTTGGAGGGTTTCGCGGCTCTGCCACTGTATGACCGGTTCCCGGAAAGAACACGACGCTTTTCCGAAAGAGCTCTCGCTCAAATGGAATCGCCCGTAGCGAGCCCTGGGGCAAGCACGGCTTGGCTTCGTCGGGCAAGCACAGTAGTTCTCTCGCGAGGAGGGATAGGAGAAGCGGGTTACAGCCATCGCTCCTAAGTACCAGTAGGACGAGTCGTAGGTGCAAGAGTGAACTCGTCGGAGCCAAAAAGAACAGCCGATCCCTGGAACACGGCACGACGAGCGATCCCTG
Organism: Galendromus occidentalis; assembly: GCF_000255335.2. Taxonomy (NCBI): domain Eukaryota; kingdom Metazoa; phylum Arthropoda; class Arachnida; order Mesostigmata; family Phytoseiidae; genus Galendromus; species Galendromus occidentalis. The sequence goes on along the minus strand of NW_003805104.1, from coordinate 654,796 downwards.
ACACTTTCCGGAAACTCGTAGGCTATAGCGTCGTCGGTCCTGAGCCTGCGGTGCGCTACAGTGAACGCATCAGTCTCAGATTGTGTGATCATATCGGAGAGTGAGGCTCGGCCTACATCACTCGGAAAGTGGAAGACGCCCAAGGAACTCGTTCGGCCGTGCGAGCAGCAAATTTCTCGAGTGATGAGGGACAAAAGTAGTCCTGGTGGAGATTGAGAAGTTGCCCCTCGTTAAGAGTCATCGTCCGAAACTGGTTGAGTGCTTTGAGAAGAGTTCCGAGAGCGGCTTGAAAATTTAATTCACACCGTTATTTCGTAGCATGGGGTTCCTTCACTTCAACAGCTTGCACAGGGAGAAAAAGCGCCAAGGAGCGAAAAGTGGCTTCAGCTGTTTCTCGAAAAATTGCTCCTTTGGAGTCCGATTCAACCGAGAAAATATCGCTTCGCCGCCACTGGTCGCGCTGCACGGTGAACTCACCCCACCACTGTCCAACAGACTCGGTGGAGGACAAAGTGAGCGCTATCGGGATGGAGAATCCAGAGGTTCTTATTATTAGTTGGATACCATCTGTATACAAGAGAAGGAGCCAGTGTTCGCCGAGGAGTTCGTGGATTCAACAGCTCGGCCGAACTTTCTGTAGCTCCCTTTTCCGTCAATACGCCCGATCCATTGATATGTAATTGGTCTGTTCTACTATTGGCGGCAAGTCCTCCCTCGGTTCAGGTGCGCCCGATTCCGGACATAAACTCCCTGGAGTTAGTCCATGGTCCGTCCAATATCTGTAGATCTCTCGCTTCGGGTGAGAGAATTCCTCGCAGACGATGTAGAGTTCCTTGCGGGCTCTCCGCCGGCGCAGCGGTTTGGATTCGAACGCAAGAATGTCTCGGGAATCATGCGAGCTCGCGTTCGTTTCATGGATAATTAAACTCAATCAAGAGCAGGCCGTCGAGGGGGAGCAGCGTCGTAAGTGAAGCAGTAAGACAGATACACAGACCGACAAACATATAGCGTACCGGCTGAATGTGAAAGAAAAAATCAGGGGAGAGCAACGACTTCAATGCCAGCCCTCTCAGCATCGAGCTGTGAGCATGTGTCTGGGGGCTGAATCCCGGGGTCGCTTCTCCATTAGAGCTCCCGCCGCAAGAGCTCTCGGGTACATGGCGGTTGGAGTCTGAATTCAATTCTGTCTGTGAGGTCGGGGAAAGAGCCACGCGGAGCCGCCGATCTACAGGGCTATTTCTCATTGGGAGACAAATGTACAAACGCGCGTACATACGCGTACGATCGAAAGGACACATACGAGAATCGATCGACCTTGGCATCTCATGCTCGTCGATGAGCTTCCCCCACTCTCGGAATATTCGATTTTATCGTGAGAGCAATTGATTATGTGATCAAGCAATTGATTTTCATAATCTCTCTTCTTTTTTTCTCCGCTGATTCTCATTTTCTTCGGTGGATCGTCGGTAGCGGGCTCGCTGGCTGACGATATCGAACGAATACTCCTGGCGATAACGTCGGTCGAATGAACATACGGGAAAGCACGTGGATTGTTCTGCTGCGCGTAACCTCTTCGTGCACCAGTTTTGTCGGAATGTCGTTTTTCACTGCTCGTTCGAAAACGCATGCTCAAAAATCTCTCGTGTCGAGCTCACTCGCTGGCTCGGAACGAAGCTTTTCCGAGAGATGGAAAGAAAGAGCTTCGCTCTCTCAGGAAGGGATAACCGACACTCGCTTTCGGCATCGCTGCGAGTTGTTACATGCAAGAACGGTGACGTGTCTCCACCTGGATCGGAGCGTCCCCCCGTCAGAAAGAAAGATATATCAGAGGAGAGTCCGCCAGCGAGCCAAGAAGAATAACTCATTGATCGTGGTTGTGATCGGAACTCGCGGACATATGTCACGAGGTCTGTTCTTGAAAATCACGGCAGACATCTCGGTGGAGGAAAATTGTCCAGCGAGGCATTTCTCCAGAGTTATTGGGTGTGATACATGAGGAGAAGCTCTACCGATTCTCCCTGCCGGGTAAGAATGTGTCTTCTCGTTGCCTCAGACTCTGCTCTTCCCAGCCGCGCTGCTCTGCCCATTGGCATGAGCAGACCGGAGACAGGCGCCGCCGTCGAGCCGACTCGGGAGCCCGCGCCGCGAGATGACATGAACGAACACAAAATGTCTCCCCATTCTGGTTTCTTCGCCGTCCCGTGTGAAACAAAGTAGGGTCTCTTTTTGCGTATCGCACTCCTTTCTCCGGATCATGTCCGAAGGCATGTTCGGCTGGAGGCGGAGCACTTTCGCAGCGAAAGTTGTAAAAGCGACTTCGGCTTCTCGGTTGTATAGGACAAGGGCACTCAATTCAAGATTCCCGCCATCTAAAGACAATGAAACGGAAATCTCGGGAAGCCGCGTGGGCAGTACGATCATCCTCCGGGACAATATCCCACGGAGCTGCAGTCAGCTCCTCTCGAAGGCTTCCATCATGAATTATGAGCAAATAATGTTGATTAAAAATAGATGTTGCATCGGAGGCGCCGGAAACAGAACAAACAAAAAGTACAAGCGGAGCACATCGGAAAGAGCGACCGGAGGAAAGAGAGCGCACAATTGCAATTTAAGGATCGACGACTCGAGCGAAGGAAAGAACGAGGGAGCGAGTGCGACGAAGAACGGACGGACGAGCGGCCGAGCTGTGAAGCAACTTCGCATCGAAAAAGTGAACGCAAGAAAATCGATAGTCAATTTCCTCTGCTGCTACTGTTTCCGCTGCTGCTGCTGCTACTGGTGTCGGCACAACGACTACGACTACTCTGCCGAAGAGAGAAGCTGACATAGATAGAAATCAAGGGAGAGCGGGGTTTGTCCAGCCTCCAGAGAGAGATAGTCACACCGCCGCCCGTGTAGCCGGCCGCTCAGACTGCGATGCAGAGAGACAACGAGAGAATAACCGAAACACCGATCCGGTCACCCTTGGCAGGGGGCGGGCTTGTAAACAGGCCCGCTTGCCGACAGTATCTCGCCAAGCACCTACTCCTATGATCGCGAACTTGAGCCGAGAGAAGAGCATCTCGTCTTCTTCCGTTCGCTTCGGGTGATCTTCTATCTCACTCCTTACTGCCGTTGCTTTTTTCCTCCTCCGCCGTAACCTCTACCGGTGTCTTGTTCGTTGACGCATTCTAGACACATTCTAGAGATTGGTTCCGAGTGAGCGGAGGACAAGGTGAATAAGTGGCCTACACGGTCTTCGCTTCCACCGTGTCTTAGCGCGAGCCCAAAAGTTGATGAGGCAAACACCAAGGGAACATGATGTCTCGTTTATTCCTATTCACTTTGGACGGGGAACACAGCACTCAGCAGATTAATCTCGCAAGGGGCTGAATGCTTGCTCCCCGCCTCGATTCGACTCGGTAGGAGGATCCGCTCAGTGCAGTCATCCGCGAAGGAAGTCGTGTATGGAGGGAGCGCGTTCCTCTGAAATTGCAGAAACAGTTGAGAAAAAAGCTCGGAGGTCAATTCGAAAACATAGCCTCTCTCACCTACTGGACATCTTTGCCGACTTTATCAAAAAATCTCTTGGGCTTCTTGGGGGTTCAATGCGAATTCTTACCGTTTCTACATGATATTGATAACAGTGGCGCCCGCTGGTCGGCGTCGATTTTCAATAGAAATTCTTTGATCGCTCCTTTGTCCTGACTTCCCGACCCCGTCGGTGCAATATGCGAATTCTAGGGGCGGGGAGACCGATAGGGAATGGTCGACCGGGGAACATGTTCGATCGGCTGCCTGTCGCTTCTAGAGCTAGAGAGCTGAAGAAAGAGCTGGATACATCGTTCGTGACGTTCGTGGACGAATTCAATCGTCTGAATTCCCTCTCAAAATCGTTGCATTACACGGGAGGCTCGGAGCCGCAGCGACGCATGCCGACGGAGTTCGAGTCTGGAATCTCAATTCACGTCCTCTTCCGGAGCAGGTCCCTTGCTGACCAGACCACCGTATTCTGCGAACGAGTAACTGAACAGTCTCCACAATTTATCAGAGGCATTCAAAAATTTAACAAGTGCTGCTCCTCTTCGGAAGAACTCTCGCGCGCATGCCGCGAGTGGACGCCTGAAGGCCGGAATCTGTTTCCGAGCTGAGCGTGTCGTAGTATTTCTTTCGACGTGACCGCTTGAACCACACTCTGGTGCAAGATTCCGAAAAAAATTTCTGGCCTCAAAATGTCTCTCAAAGGGCGACATTTTGATTTTTACTCTATCCAATCGAATACCTCCTCCCGGTAGAGGTCCCGCATGATCGAAGATGGGATTATTGAAGCGTGCTTGCGATCCTAACTCCATAATTATTCTTCGACGAGGGCGCCCGTCTCGGAGGGTAAATATCGTTCACGCGGCTGTAACTTAGTCCCCCTCACGACGCGACGAGTCCGGGAGCTCGAGCCCGACATTAACGAGCCCGTCTGTCGGTTCGCCCCTGTGTTCGAACTCTCGCTTGGCCGGCCGGCCACTCGCCCGCCCACTCACTTTCAACCAACGAGCCATTTGCTTAACACGCGACGAAGGCCCATCAGGGGACTCTCCAAGATAATACCTGAGATAGGACCACACGAAAAAACAGCGCTCCACGTTTCACGAGGCATTTCGGCGGTTTAGCGCTCCTCGACGGAGGATGAACGTTATCGTGAACACGCGAAGCTCGAACGCTCGTTTGTATAATATTTTCGCCTAGGGCTCATCCGAGATGCGAGGATGGCTCTCTCGACGTGAGAGACATGTACTGCCTATGCAACGAAGTCTCTGACGAGAGCGGTCAACGAGCCACCAGAGACGCTCATCCCCAAAAGGTCTTAACAGAATACTTCCGAGGTCGGGGAAAGAGTGCGTATATGTTGTGGACTCGATCGACTCCATATCGGTCGACATTTAGATGAATGGAGTGATTTTCCTGGAAGTTGCGAGCCTTGGAATAAATGCGGAGCCCTGAGGAGAATAAGCCTCGCCGGCCAAGTACGGAATCGGATTCTCCTGAGTTCATAGGAATTTCGCGCACTCGGCAGATTGGGCTTCGAAATGTTTGGTTTTTGAGTTTTCCGCTGCAAGAAGCCTCATGGCTCTCAACAAGTCAGCCAGCCAGCCAACCAACCAGCCAGTGAGCCAACCAGCTCGCCGGCCGCACAGCCGATCGGGCGAGCGAGTGAGTGAGCGAGCGAACGACCGACCAAGCAACAAGTATTCGATGGAAGAGAAATCGGCGTAGTTTTTCGCTAGGCTTTCTCCCTCCGTCGTTTGGTTCAACTGGAGTCGTCGACAGAAAAAGCGGGAAGTCATTGGCCTCATGATCGAAACGTCGTTTGTGTAGAATATTTTCACGTCGCTGGATTTTCCTAAATCTAACGGTACGTTCGCAAGAACTCAGAGAACTTTCCCGAGAATTACGAATAAAGAGAAGTTTCCGCTGTCGAATAACGTATTCCCGATATCACAGCTTGATCAAAGAAACAGAATAAATTTTGGATTCAATGAATATACGCCGATATCCGTACTCAATCGCGAGGAACGTAATTGAACTGTCTCCATTGAGCAGATCACTCAGTTTTTTTCTGTGGGAGCTTTGTGGGAGAAACGATTTGACGGGCTTGTTCCGGTTCGGTGTCTGTTTGTACTTACCGTTTGGGAGCCATTCATCGATCAGCCCCGATGAGTCCCCGGAAAAAAGTGAATTGATCTTTTGGCAGACTACCAAATAGAGCTCCAAAAGGTGCGGTCTCGGAGACTGACCACAAATCTATCTATATGTCTGTCTGTTCGAGACACAACAACGATCAACCACAGGTCCCCGACGGAATTCGAAGCTCGAGAGCAGAAAACGCCGATCCGGACGTGGATGGGGTTTACCGCGAGCAGTAGCTACTGGTGGATGGCTTGGGCAACTTCCGGGGATCATATTCGACTTCCAAAACGACTCCGGCCGATTGATGGATCTGGCCGGGAACTTTGTCATCGGCTCACTGAGAGATGATTCGACCGCCCGCAACTTGCCAGCAAGTTCGGACAAGGCTCAAGTTGGGAGGGGAGGCACATACATCAGGCGAAAGCAGCCGTCCGACTCATACCCCGAGGAAGTTGTCTGTATAATGCCCCGCAGAAGAGCGGTGCGGGAGACTCGCTGGGACTTAAAGGGCTAACGAGCCCACAGAGCCATGGAATCCTCCTCTCAAAGCTCTCTCTCGATACTGATGACGACGGTCATAGCGGGTGTTCCCCTGACACTGGCATGGACAAACTCGCCACTGGAAGATAGCCCCCTGAATGCTTTCTCGTGAACGCTACACGGACGTATCTTATCTCTTGGCAGCTTGCTTTTCATTAGTCGTTGAAGCAAATGGACCGTGCATGTACGCTCTAGCACATCAACCGCAAAAACGTAGGGGAAATCTGTGACCTATCCTTGTTGTTCTCGCTCGCGTGTCTGAGACGCGTCTCGCCGATGTTCCGAGGATTTTATGCACCCGGTTGAGCCTTTCTGCATTTCAGTCATTTCGTCCGCGGAGCGGTACAGGCATTCGCGCAATTACATCGCATCGAAATGACCGGAATCTCCCATGGACCAGATATCCCGATTCCAGATGGGAATTTCCGAGAGGGTGGTCTGAGACCCTTTCGCTTTCGCCTGAGGCCTGAACACATGACTTTCGGGGAGAGTCCGACTTCCAAAATGTATTTTCGGACTTCCAGAGAATTTCTGATACAGACATGGGGCTGCTGACCGACTGTCCAGGAACCGACCGGTAAGCGTTTTTGGATCGGAACAACTGCGGGGAGAGAGATCCTACGCTGCTCCTTCCTCTTGCAATAAAGGTCCTCACACGAGCACGAATTTATGTTCTTAAGGGGCCACTTATTCTCTCAAAGGCGATCCGCCTGTCCGGCTTCCCTCAGTAGAAAAAGAAAAAAAGTACGAGTCCTCATAAAAATAGAGTTTCCCTTCTTTTCCCGTATTAGGACAAACGTGCTTCCACTAATAACCGCTAGGAGCTCTTGCGATCCGAAGATCTCGCAAAAGAAACATGTAGCATCGAAATCTCTGGCCATGATGGACTTGTACGACTGACTCGGGGCAAGAAATCCGAAAACATCCTCGGAGGGCAAATGATTGAAAGCGTTGAATGAATGGGAGCCTCCCGAGTGGGGGATTAGGCTGGAGGGCAACACTCAAAATCGAGTATCCGATTTCCTCTTCCGATCGAGGAATTCGCTCACTTATTCAAAGCAGAGAAATAAATATTTCGGTCCGCCCCGCTTCTGTTGATCGGCGGCGAGGAAACCTCAACCAACTCCTCAATGAGCTAAGTCGAGCGTTCAAATATCAAGGAAATTTTCATGAGAGTGGAGCGCTATGCAAAGCAGGGCTCTTATCAGCGAATCGCAGACTTACATATTCGAAATTATGGCGGCTACGCGAGGGGTTCTATTCAAACGAGAGATGAATAGTTAATAAATACTCGTGATAGAGCGCGGCGACAGGAGTGACGATCTGCTTTGGGGTGAGAGGAGGAGAAAACTCTCATCCGATGAGCTGGATTAGAAAGGGAGCTCAAAGCTGAAAATTCGAGAGCTCAAGCTTTCTCGATCACGGAATTTGTTACTTCGTAATAATGGGCTCGAGTAGCTCTCAACCGAGCTCCGAGATTAACCCAAGTTTCCTCTCGCGTGGCTACGGGGGAACACTGAAGTAGAAAAGTTGTCGCCGAGACGTACGCGGATAACGGGCTGCGTACACAATCGACCGTGATGATATTCGAAGTTTTAGCTTCGTTTGTGCAGCGATGATTGTTATTGATGTGATATTTTCCGATCAGCATATTTATCGGTCGCAGAAATCCATGATGCGGAACAGGGACCGACAAGGCCAGTGATGGCCGCCAGCGCGGCGGCTCGCTCGATGACAATTCTTTTCTCCTCGGTTCGCTACGACCGCCCGCCACCCGACCACTAGTTGGAATGGCTGTTGTCGTCGTCGTTGCCGCAACATAGACAACGGCGATGGCTCGTGCTGTGTAATGCTGAACTGCAACCGATGTCTCTTCTGAACGAGCGGCCGGTCGGGTGGGCAAAGGCAGCAGAAAGAATGGGGAGTTTGTTTTCCACCCGACTCGCCGGCTGGGTGGTGGTAGGCGGTTGTAGTCGGATGTCTGTAGTCGGTTCGTAGGCCCAATCGTGGACTGGCTGCATGAGCGAACGCATAGTGTCAGCGAAATGCACCGGATAGCGGTGACTGCTCCCGAGTCGCTGCTTCCGCTGCTGCAGACTTGATGACGAAGCTCTACTATCCTAGGCTTCAGCCGCTCACAGTGCTGCTGTTTTAAAGCAGTCCGAGTTCCAAGGAATGAAAAGCATTTGCGATGACACTGCATGTCTTCTTCCGGACGCCATGCCACGAAGACAAAAACTCAGACACAAGATGAAAACTGCAACGGAAGATAGCCTTTGTCTTAGAGACCACTCACACGGGAGACTTGCTTCCGTTCTTGCATCCTTTTCCCTGGCTGAAAAAATGATAATTGAATTCACTCTGAGGAAATCTCCCATCCGTTTATATCAGCTTTCGGTGCCTAAACGAAGAGAGTACCTCGGCAAGTTCCGCCGAGCGGTCAATAATTTCAGATTCCGGCAAAAACTCGGCTTCGGAGAGCGAAGACCGAGTTGTCGCTGTCCTCAGCACAACCCCGAGTTCAAGTGATGTTCCTACTCCTGGTCGTAATCTACATAACCACATCATCAGGACCGTTGTAAGAGCTCCCGTCCCGGTAGAACAGGTCTCTAATGATTCGCCCCCTGATTGAGGAAAAATACCGCTCCCGTGGAGTACACGGCCGCCCGCTGATCATCCACACGAGGCACCGACTATCTTCCGATGGAGTGTTGTCAAGGACCGAGTTTATTATAACGGTAGACTCACGCTCTCTGAAGTCCTTAATCGATAATTTCCTCGACATCGTGGGACACATTTCCGTCTAGCGAAGTTTGTTAGAATCCGCTGCGCTCTTCGCCAACATCCGGACTCGCACTCTATGTATGTGCCCTGGCCTTAATTGCTCTCGGTGCAGAAGAAAGTTCCCTCGATCGCCCGGAAATAGCTCGCTTCTCATTTGTGAGGTTTTACATGGTTAAGCGAGTACTTCACAGCCCGCTCTCTCGTCGGGAAGACCACTTGTCGAAAGCCCCACTTCAGTGGGATCCGGAGATAATCTCTTGCGCAGAGCGAGAGACCCCGAGCTTTTGCCGCTTGCTCACGCTCCCAGTCAATGAGATTTATCGAAGTTTGGTTTAACGACATGAACTTGACAGAAGCCTCCCCCATTTCCTCATGGCACGGGAAGTTCGGGGTCCCTCCGCCGAAACTTCCGCCTGCGAGCTCGAGCGGGTGTCTCTCGTGTTCACGAACTCCGGGTCCTTGCCGTCAGTATCTCGGCGATGGATTCCGAGCTCTTGAGTTCAGCTGAGCCCGACGCACAAACGCCGCGCCGCCAAATGAATTGACTCGGGAAGAGTTTTCCAGGCAGCCGCGGTGTTTCGGGCGAAGTGGCGATTGAAGTTCAAAACTTGTCGTGCGGAGCTGGGGCTGGATTTTCCGCGGAAATCTGACGGAGTAGCGAAACGCTTCGTCGGTTCATAGGGGAGCTTCTCAGCCCACGTATGATCTCCGAGCAAATACCGAGCCCGAGCGGGAACATATTGCCAAGATGTTCCATGTTAAACAGCGAGCTGCCGAAACGTTAGACCTCGCCATCTGCCACACCGAAAGGGTAGCCGGACGCACCGACGAGCGTTTCATCGCCATCTGTGCGTCGGTAGTATTGTCTGTGTCTTTTTATTGCGGGTAAGCGGTCGGCAACACATTGAGCGGTGGGAATGCGGCTGCTTCACTCTCCTGCGGGCAACTCGAATCAACAACCGTGCCGCGGCGGCCAGTCAATTTGATCCTCAGGTCGTCGGGGAAGCGAGCGAGCGTTTGCGCGAACGAGTGCGCATCCCAATGGGTGCAGGGATCGCTTCCTTGTTCTCTTCCGCTCTTTTCCGAGGCACAGAGCAGTCGAAATATGATCTTCACCCAGAAATTACCGTCAAGAGTTCATGGAGCGCGGAGCCGGAGCGGTAGAATCTCTGAACTATCCGACGATGCCTGTCCCTCATGATTGTCGAACATGTTCTCAAGTTCAGCTTCGTATTCCTTGCAGAGGAATGAGGGGGCAAATAAGTGGTCTGACATTGAAGCGTCTCATCATGATTGCGGCAGGACTCCCGGAGTTGTTCCCTCTCTCTTGGGAGATGGCTCCTAGGGAATGGTTCGCGGAACAAAAAGAGTAGGAATTGGGAATCTCCCTCGCCATCGATTGGCACCGCACTTTCGGGACTAGGAGCATTTCGGGCATTCAGAGGCGAGCTGGGAAACAAAGAAATGGATGATAAGATCTGAATCGCTCCGCGACTCTGGAGCTTTTGCCAGATTCTGAGATGCCTGGGATCACTCGGCTCGAGGACCCTATCCAAAAAGTAGCGTGATTTTCCACGCAGAGACAAAGAGGCAAATTACTTTTCTCTCCGCAATTCATAGGGAGGGCCTCTTCCGGGGAGCTCTCCATTGACGGGGTAGATCGCGAGACTACAGTCGGACTCCGTCGCGTAGGTGTAAATTTTTCGTGGCTTCGGAGGGCTGGAATCTTGTTTCCCCTCACCTTCGGCCCAACGTCCGCTTACTTGTCAGAGGGACCAATGAATGAGCGTGGGCGCTGAATATCGATGCACTCTGAAGAACTTGGGGCGAGTTCGGCGCGTGACCTCCTTCCGATTTCGATTTGGGAGAGCGCCCAGCTATGCGCTGATCTCCTTCATATTTTTGCTCGAGAGCAACGATAAAAAGGTCGTATTCACTGATTCCTATCGCCTCGCTGTTCAGCGTTCCCTCCGCGCTAAGGGTCCGTGCTCTCGAGATTCAGAGAGTGACTCAATTAGCAGCGATTTCCAATTCGTCATTCAGTCAGAGATTACGCAACGGTCAAGCGACAACGCGGTTTTTCAGAATACGCGGGACTCGATTCATCAAGAATTTAATGGACTAAGCGAGTGAGTCACGTTGGGCTCGCGAGGGTGAGAACTCGAAGCAGAACTAAGTCACTTCAAAAAACGCAAACGAAAAATTCGGCAAACTTCGCAAACTGTGAGCAAGGTATGAAGCCGCTGGCGTCGGTTGTCTCACCCGGTGTGTGACCCAGTCGTGGTGACTATTCTGTCTCGTCAGCATATTTGCAGCACTTTCTTCCCGGCTTGTTTGTCTACCTCTTCGCTGGCTTCACACGTACTCGGGCGAAAAAGGAACAAAGTCGGCGGCGACGACGACGACGGAGTCACCCGACGTCAGTCAATGTCAACACACCACCTCAGTCAGTGGAGACAGGGAATCCACAGAAACCGACGACCGACGCCGACGGTATGTCTCGAAGCCACGATTTGGTTTTGGTCGACTGAAACCATCATCCCGCGAATCGGATCGCATATTGCGTAAGCTTCTTGCTGGAATTAGGTGTCCGCTCTCAAGAAATTCGACGGGCGAGTGGGAGCGAGCGTGAAAACAGCGAAGTATCGGACGTCCCCGCTCTGTAATGTAACCTCACCTTACCTACTGATGAGGGTACATATGTATATATCGACGACTCGAGTCTCCCAGGTAGCGAGCAGGATCTCTCTACAATTTCCTTCGGCTCATGACTCTTTCATCAACTCCTCAACCTAATACATGATCCGCTAGCGAGCTCATACGATTTTCGGGGAGCGATTTCTCGCTTCGAGGGATTGCCACCGCGGGCGTCGCGTCGCCCTCTTCGATGTCATCAGGTGTGACAGCGACTGTGGCGGAGGAACTCTAACTCGGTTATCTTGGCTGCTTGTCCTTCTCGACAAAGAAGAGCCGTTATCGTTCGTTTCCTGGTCCGTTCCAGTTCCCCGCGGCGCTCCTCCCCCATTTCCCGCATCCCTCTGGTGCTATTGACATGTTCCATGAAGAACGACGACGAGGACGTCGTCGCCGATTGATCCACGGCGACAAGCGTGGCCAGGGTCGCTCTTCCACGGCTGCAGGGGGACAAGACGAACGATAAAAAGAAAGGGCAACCAGCGATCGGCCAAGCACGCGGGCAGACAGCGGGAAAAAGATACGAAGGAAAAGGAGGAACAGCTGAGATAAAACACATCTGCCGGGAGGACGACGTCGGCGACAAGGAAACGAAAATGCATTGGGTTTCGCTCCTGTTGTTGTTGGGAGCAAACAGGCTTCTGAACAAGTACGCAGGCCGACAGTCAGCCGAGCGGAAGAAGGTACATGCAAAAACAAGAGAATTACATCAGTGGAGGAGATTCCTTGCGAACAGCGATCAAAGAAATACGACGAGTCCTTCTACCTCGACACTCACCACCAGTTTTTAGACGAGAGGTATATTCTTGGAATTTTCGATCCTTCCCTTGTCGTCCCCCTCGGTCCGAGGAGAGTTTCAGGGGCTCCGCTGCACCAAAAGTAAAATGATGAGATGAGCCCCTCACGGACGTGGCCCACGGGAGAGATACAGAGCCACGGAGATCGACGACAAGGAGTGCAGTCTCCCTCCGAGGAGAACACACATTAATATTCCCGTCGTATTTCCCATCTCTGGCGGGCGAAAATGAGCTCGCGACTTACTCGGTTAGCGGGCAACAACGAAAAGGTAATTATGCTTCGAACTTGATGGACTGCGGTCCGTCTGACTGAAGGCTGTCGGCAACGTCGGACAAGCGAGAAAACAAGCGCTTCCCCGGCCGATCCTCCGCACGTCGAAGGGTCATTCCGTGCCTTTGTTGCTCGAATCGCTCCTAATGACGCGGCAGAAATCATCCCGCGCGACCGAATGAGCGAGCCGGTGTGCCTTGGTGGGCACCGGCGAGATGGCCGGGCACTCAGTGGACCCAATAACTTTCTCTGTAGAATGTTCTCCGACGGAGCTTCCTAGGAGACTGGCCGTGAGTGGTTATCGTGAGGGAAGGGTCTCAGTCTATGAATTTCGGACATATCGCTGGCCGGTGACAGCTAAAAGCACTAAAAGTATCCTACACATAGAAAAAGAGCGAGACGGTGAACGCCGCCGATAAGTCTTTACGCCATCGTTGACCATTTCCATCAAAAAACTAGAGACCCAGGAGGTTGAGTGCGGATATCGAGACACCTTCATGAGCCGGCTGAGAAAGAAGAAGGTTCGACCCGTCGGATATCTTCCACTCATTTTGGCGTTTGTTTGCTATGCGATTGCAGCTCATTCTACGGAGGGCCCCGGTCCTACCTGTTTCCGGTACTCTCTCTATTCCCGGTTTCAGAGGAGGATTATAGCTACAGTCGATTCCTTCTGATGAAGGGTGGGTTTCGCTCGCTCCACACGGCGCGGAAGTTTCATCGGTACATGGAGGGGCTTGGTCCGTGAGTCGCCCTGAGTGGAATTGTCTTCTTGATCATTCATTCTCGAGTGCGTTCTCATAATTCGCACGGATCTACACGCTTCATTCTGCTCCTTCCGTCAAAGATAGATCCGGTCCGCCAATGGACGCCCGATAGATTCCGAATCCCTCGAGAGCCGGCAGCCCCTCGAAATACTCGCCGAGAATATACTCCCCCTATTGAGGTGCGGCTGAACACATCGGCCTCCAGGAAAGGATTCTCGAAAACTCTGTGCCTCCGCGGCAAGTGTACTGCAGATCATTCGGACTCGGATTCTGCGGAGAATGAAGTGGCGATTGAGGTTTCTCCCTATGAACGTCTGGAGTGTCCAAGACTATGACCAGAGCATACGAAATCAATTTCGTGTACGATTGTGTCTATATACACTCCGGCTTCAGCTCGAGTCCTCCTGTCCAATGGGAGCGATGCATTCAGAGAATGATCGATGTTCTGTCTTTCCCCGGGAAGTGCATCGGAATCTTCTCGTCACGCTGGGGACAAATGGTTGAACGAGCCGGGTGATTTGATAGGGTCACGCGGTTATCCTCTGAATAGGTGCACCGATGGATGATGAACACGTCAGCACCCCCACCGTGGGCCACATCCGAAAATATCGAGGCAAGGGTCAAGTCTAAGACTTTTCTTTCCTGAACCGCCCCAGGACAAAACGGAAGCTCGATATCCCATCTCGCTAAGGTCTCGGATTGAATTCAAACCAACAATATTTTGATCGGGACAACCTCGCTCCAATGTTGCGGCGCAAATCTGTAATGAAAACACGGACCGCTCATCCGACTCAGCGAAACGTCGCGTCGGCTCAAACGAAGAATTTTTTCGAGACATCAGGGCGGTTCAATCAAGCCACCGTCAACAGAAGATTCCGGGCTCTGTATAGAGCTCCGCAATTCTGGTGTACGACAGAGGGCTCTAGATTTCCATCTGGCATCGATGAGACTCGAGATCGGAGATGCATTCAGAATGCAAATAAAAACTAGGCTCCCGGGACCGTGCTGAGATTTCAGGTCACAGCCACCGACGCGCCCATAGATGGGATCTCGTAAGGATGATGAACTATCAGATGCCTCTGCGGCGAAAACCTTCTTGCCGCCGAAACCCTCGCCGTTCCGGTTGCCAACATCATTGCTCGCTGCCGAGACGACGCCGACGGTGGCGACAATCCGGGCATCGCTTTAGTTGGAAGTGCTCGGGTAGCGAGGATGAAAAAATGGAAGCCAAAGGTGGAGAACAACTGCGCTGCCAGCTGGAGGATAGCCAGATCGCTCGCGACGAGAACAGCCTCTGCCGCGGACAGAGGAAAGAACGCGAGCGAAGTTTCGACGCTCGTGAAGTCAAAACCGCCGGTCGCTGCCTCGATGAGGAATAAGAACTCGGGATTGAGGCCTTGCTCGCCAATTCAACACTCAAAAGTGGGAGCTCCCCGTCTGGAGGACGCCGCCAGACCGAGGTCGTTCCGAAGTGTTTTACGTAAGGGACTCGCAGTCGCATCAATGACCTTCGTAGCTCCGGAGAAATGGGAGGAAGACGGAACAATATCAGAGGCCTCCGTGCCGCCGTACGGAATTCAATTTTCATTTATTTATATATACATATCTATTTATGGTTCAAAATTAGATATTCGTGCGTACCCTCGATTTATCTCCGTGGTGACGTAAACCTCCGGGATGAATATTCCACAGCGTAAGTGCACCCCCTTCTGTGTTATTTGTGCTCGCGAGATCCCGCGTATCGACTCGCCGGATACATATAATGGGTGCCGAAGGATCCGGACCGCGGCCTGCCGCATCTCGCCCTCCCCTGATGTTTGACAGGGGGACTGTGAGTTTCGGGTAAGGGAACGAGAGATTTCCCGCAGAATGATCTCGTCCACATACAAAGGAAAACTACTCGATGAGTTGTTCTTTCAACTACCCGCCCCGCCTGCCGGTGTCCGAGCCGGAACTCCGTGTCCGCGGAAGGATTGTATGTGCGGGACGAGCCGACTGAAACTGGTGATTAGAATTACAGCGGCTGTTGTTGCTGTCGCGGATGCCGCCAGCAGTGGTGGCTAGTGGGAGGACAAAAGTTTAGAGCGAGTGCTCTCTGTTTTCTCATCGTCGTCCCCGAGGTTTCTCTATCGGTCTGTCTCTACGTTTTGGCGCAGAGCAGCGAGTCCGTTCCGGACGACAGTGACGACGACAACGATTATAAGCGAGCTGACGAGAGCCACGGTCATGGAGGAAACAGCGGCTGTGCTTGACGCCGCCGTCACTAACCAGCCCCGCAAGCTTTGTCTGTTCTCCGCCGGCCCTGCTGCTGCTGGCTCAACAACGACCGCCACGACGCCGACGTAGAGGCCCTCCTCTGAAAGCTCCTTTTCGCTCATTTGCTGCCGCGCTCCTGGAAAACTGCATGTGGTCCTCGGGCGGGACGAATCTATTCACGAGTATGTTGCCGTCGACGAAGAGACAGACAAACAAATAAACAAACAGACAGACAAGCAAACAAATGAGGGAGCGAAGTGTCTTATTCTGGGAGATCCGCGAAGTTGAACTTCTTCAAGTCTGGACGAAAGGCGGGAAAAAACACGAGCGCCGCTTGGAATTGGTGAGAAATTGGAGCACATATCCAATCGGAGGATTTCTTCGGACGACAGTTGCAAGCTATCCTCGCTGAAGGCACAAGTGTTCCTGGTCTGGATCGAATACCTCTTCTGCTTTTCCGCTGCTCTTTTTTTTCTGAAAACTCGGACTTCCCGGCAGAAGTGTGGATTTCCCCAGGCTCCCGCCACTCGCCATCCGGACGTTGTCACCCTTGTGGATGATTCGACTCAAAGCGGTTCGCGCGTTTGATGTTCGGACAGAGAGACCCGCCCAAGCGCGTCCGTGCTGCGGTCAGTGATGATTTCCAGATATGACCGCTCCCGCCCTCTCTACATTCGAGGACTCACTGGAATATTCGACGTTTATTCTGTAGGAACAATCTCGCCAGCTACTTCGACAAAGTCGTTCTCGTGTGAGCGCATCGTTCGTTCAAGCACTTAGGGTAATCACTCACTGGGGCGGATTTAGCCTTGTGCGTGTTGAGTGTTCTCACGCGTCCCGCTGTCATCGCATGGAATTTGTCGGATCTAGAGCCTAGATCACGGAAAAGCTTTGACTGAGGGATGTTCAGACGGAAGAATTATTCGGAGGGACGCCTTCGCGTAAAGAAAAGACACAGGTCCTGGGCCATCTCGATATTCCGTCCGGAGGAGAAACCTCTCAAGGGGCTACTTCAGCACGATGATTTATCCAATTTTCCTTCGCATTCTGATTTCCAATTTCAACACTTGCCGTGAAGATGCTCCCCGCGAGGCTTGAACTCGCCCGCCGACCCAGGCGGAGTCGAACGTTAGTTGCTTAGAGTGTGGTTAAGCGCTGGCATTTGCGCATCGCGCTTCCAGCCTCCCACCTCTGTTGTGAGGCTGCTCCGGAGCGAAAGCCGTGAGGCTAGAGACAAATATTCCAAGAATTGCTTCACTGCAACCTTCGCAAGGTCGCTATCTCAATTGAGCACGTAACGTCTCTGCTAGCTCGGTCTCGAGGAAATTGCCCACATTTACGGAAGTTTATTCAGTGGATGAGAATTCGGGCCGAAATCCGTGGATCGTATATCCAGTTCCGCATCAGCCAGCTGAATGTCTCGAAAACAATATTGTTCTCCCTGAGAAAATGCTTTTAGCCACGCCTGCTGAGACCAGAGCGGGCGTTCCCCGAGTTCTGTCGCGAGGGTTGCGGAGCACAGGAGAGAAAGTCCATAGAGAAACGAGGGGACTCTGTGAGAAGGCAAAGAAACCCGCAGTCAACTGCATGAGAGGCATCGTGAAGGAAACAAAAGAAGGACTCGCCAAAATACGGCAAGCCCTGGCTGCCTGGAACGGTGGCGGTCCCTCTGACGCTCCGCTTGGTGTTTTTCTTGCTCTGTGGTTCCTCACAGAGCGGGAATAATAAGCGGTCTTTTCATTCTGAGAGGTAGCATGCCACTAGCGGTACGTGCCATGAACGTTTTACGAATGCGACATTGTCTCAGGAAGATTTATGTAGCACACAGTCAGTTCGGCCGCCAACCACAGCGGAAGCTTGATGTTCATTGGGGCTCACAGAAACTCCTTAGCACTCGAAATTATCCATTTGAGATTCCGGGGAAGACGTTCCGCCCCCAGAAGTGACCCGTCACCCACCGATGTTCACGGTCACCGCCGAACACTGAATGGGTCGAGTCTGTATGTCTTTTGGACGTCTCTCCGAAATTGGCACCTCAGCCCTGTGAAACACTTGCCGTCGGGGAGGAATGTTTCGAGCCGGGAAAGGTGCTGCTGAATTCTCCCCCGGCCGTGGGACACGGGGAAGGGTAGACAAGCGGCCCATGTGTGGGCAACGAGAGTTTGAATACGGAAATGAAGAGAATTCGGAACTCAAACGAGCGTGTGGTCGAGCGTTGGGAAATTTGAAATTCAGATGACGGAATGTTTTTGTTGTTGTGTCGAGCTCGGAGCCTCGCTGGAACTCGCTCGCTCGCGGCCGTCCTCGCCTTCCGCTACCCACTTTCGGAACAACGCGGCTAGCCAAGATTGCCTCGAGAGCAACAACCGGCACAGAATGGAGTATCCTCTCATCCGTCACGCAAAAAACACTGCTCTACCATATTCTGAAAATATCGGAGATCAGAGCGAGAATCCCTTGGAAAAATGCGCGAATCACGGGGACAGAGGGATTTTTATCTGCGGGAGCGAGGAAAGAGCCCAACCGGTGGCAAACACAGGAATTCTATGGTTCGAGGAGCGGTCCCCGGCACTTTGCGGTACGTATTCCCAGACGCCACACTGGCGAGGAAGGAGCGGCAACCCGCTCATCCCTTTCGGTTATACTTCGCATAAATCACAAATGCATCTTATGTTGCCACGGCTATCCGCGGACCCTCCGTCAAAATCAAGGAAGGGAGGACTCGACTCTTGGGGAAAAGAACAAAGCACCGCAAGAAGCATCCGTCGGTCTATTACAGTCTCGAAAATGCGCAACCCTCGCGCCCACGCACACAGGAGAGCGTGAGACCTATCCTTCCGGATCGTTGAAGCGCTTCGGAGAGTGAGCTCCGCCGAGGAACACTCGAGAAAGTGTCCAAGCGAGAACCTCTTTGCGCTTCTTTCGCAAACCTCACTCAGCATAATTTGTATGGGCAGGGAATCAGACGAAAGGCCGAATGGTGAAACAGACCCCCGACAGGCCTTGCCAGACAGGCGTTCTATTCCTCGAGAGTCTCGTCAGCGCTCACGGACACTTCACGCCAGAATTGACATCGACAGTGGTTTTATTCATTATCCACATTATGAAAAGAATGCTGTGAACGATCGGTTGGCGAAATTCCCGGACGAAAGAGTGCTCAGACCCCTGACTCCTCGTTAACTAGAATGATATTTGCTGATTTCGATCACTTTTTATTTAAAACTCCCCTTCTATGATACATAGGTCCGAATCACCCCTGCGTTCCTTAAGCGAACATCCTCTCGGTCACCTGGAACTATTCCGACAAGCTCGATTCAGTCAATTAGCGTCGGCTCCCAGCACGTTTAGATTCCGCGAATCCTGATACCGGGCCGTGTTTCTCGTTCGTACTCCTGACATCGGTCGCGTCGTTCGTGGCTCGAGCGCCCCGTTCTATTCACCCAAACCCATGATGTCAAGCTTACAGGAAGGTTCCAGCGGACACATCTTGCCGAAGAAGCTATCGGATACTCTACCGGATAATCTAAGCGGATACCGTGGCGCCAGATGGAGCGGATTGAGCTGCCGTCGGCGTCGGTACTCTATGACTAAGAAGTTGATCCCGCAGGGATACGCTTACGGCCTTTGGCAAACGAGGCGGATCTTTTCCTCTCACGACGTCGAGTACCCCTCAACGGATTGTTCGAAAATACTGCACTAGTCAAAGAGCTCGAAATGGCGCAAGGACTCGCTCACACACTGGGGAAGGGGGGGGGGTCTCGTTCCGCTCTTGCGAAAGGAGCGCTGAAGGAGGGTTCAGAGATGATTGAAACGTCATATGAGATTGCGTACGAGTTCGTTTTTTACATGAGTTATGAGTGAACCGTTTCCGGTAGGAACAGAGTCAGGAGGAGCCTTGACTCATGGCGTTCGATTTTTCATTTTTCCAGTCGACCAAATAAGCGTATCCTTCAATGTACCGGCGAATAGAGCTGCGTAGCCTAGTCTGTTCTCGGTACGAGTTTGATGTTCTGGATTTTCGCGTCCAGCATCAGGGCGGCGGGGCACGGCTCGAGCGAGATTCCGCTTTCGGTAGGCAGAATCTGCCATTTTTGTACGATTCTACGGGAAAAGTTGTTTTAGTCAATGGATTTCATCAGCGTAGACTCGCACCGATGAGCCCCGTCCGATGGAGCCGGACACCTATCAGGGATTCCTGAGCGGACGAATTGGCGACTCAAAGAAATCCTACCTCGCCAGAATGAAAAAGAGATTCTCCTGAGCCATAGTGAAACCCACGCATGCGCGCGAACCGACTCCGAAAGTGAGGAATTCCTTGTGACTTGTCTCGTCAAAGTATCCCTGAGAGTCGATGAACCGTTCGGCGTTGAAAACGTTGCCATCTGACCAATGCGCAGGATCCCGATTAGCACTATACAGATTGAAAAGGATCGTGGAGTTGGCGGGCAAGGTGCAGTTGCCTGGGGACAAGGTTTTCACTTTACTCTGAAACTTATTCTGAGATTTCCCTCCCGAGGATGTCGAGATCTGCATTCGGAGCTCTCCTGAAGCTCTCACCGATTCGGACTTTTTGCGAAAGTTTCCTGGGCAGGCCAAAAGGTGCTGCTGGCCAGAATCGCAAGACTTCTCTGAGGAAAGACTGCAGACGAGGGGCGATGGTCTTTCCTTTCTTTTCCGGGAAATATCCGATTTCTGGCGGGGATAAAAAGGCGGATACGATCCCGCTCTCCGTTATCGATAGCGGTATCTCACAGACTGTCATGTGGATGAAATATGGAATGAAGTGCACTCACCGTCGATTGTCCTGGTGAGGTCGTGATGAATGCTCTCTTGTAATTCTTGATCGCTGGCCAATTTCAAGAGTGCCCAGTTTAAGGTGATCACGCTCGTTTGGCTGCCCGCTGCAAGAGAAGAAAGTGTTGCCATGTCAGTCAGTTTATCTCCCAATTCAATCGGTTCGACTGCCCAATTCCATTACGCTCCATGACGGGAACCAAGAAGATCTCGCGGAGGATTCCCTCCGCCCTAAGGAAAAAACTCAATCAATGCAGTCGAGTGTGATTCGAATGGAGGGAGTGTCGGAGGCTCCAGAAATAGCGCTGGGTTCCCCGAACTGATCCCCGCAGTAACGTTACGCAATGGAGGCGGTATCGGGAAGCTGCGCTTCAGATAGAGTCGTCAGCTACGCCTCCCGGGTGACATGCACGAGCCGTAATGAACTCAGGTTCTTCGTTCAACTCGTTCTCCGTCTAATGGAATATGCAGATCGGACGCACCTTCAAAGAGATCAAACACGATCTGCAGAACGTTTCCTCGCGTCAGATAGATTTCGCCCTGTTTAATCCGTGTCGTGGATGTCTTGACCGTATAAAGTACCGCGTCCATGACACAATCTATATCGCCCGAGGCTTTCTCCTCATAAGCATCGGCTGTCCGATTACAAAGATCTCGAGCAATGGCGTTGTATCTGCAGATGGATGAGAAAGGAGTTCAAAGAGAATCGGAGAACCCGCTAAATTTACGATCAAACGTGACGGATTTACGTGCAAGGGAAGGGTGGATCGAAAATACAGATGAAAGAGTGACATTTGCGTCGCTTGCTCTTCGAATTAGGGCAATTTACCTGCAGAAGGCGGCCAGGCCAGCGCGTTCTCTCGACCATAGGAGATATTTGAAGATGGGGATCACATCGCTCGGGAGCCCACTGGGACAGCTCAGTTCGAGAGCTCTGTGCGCCTCGCGGAGCTCTTGCTCACCCTCTGGATCGAGTTGACTGTCATTGAGGAAAATTTCACCTCAGCTTCGACCGCTCGGCTTCGGCTCACGAGATATATTTACATTCGAATCTAGAATTCCCTATTACTCACGAGCCAAACATGGTCAACGTCGCCAAACATTGCACGATTTCTTCCGCGATGTGTTTCGATTCGACGGACTTGTTTTGCTCAAGCTCCACGACATTGTCCACGGTATCGATTATCCCCTGGAAACGGGGCCCGCAGGATACCAGAAATTTCCTGGCGAGAGAATCGCTCGTTCAACGCATGTGAAATCTGGCAGAGTTTTTTCCCAAAATGCCTGGGATGCTTCTTCGATCGATTCGAAGAACGTTCAGGATAATCTCGCTCCATGAGCGTCCGCAGCGCTGACCGAAGTCGATGAAAGTTGAGAGAAACAGGCGTCTGATTGTGAAACGTTCGGAGGATCTTTTTCCAGTCTCGAGCCTTCCCTCTTCTTCTCTTCTACCAAAGTTTGGTGTTTTTAGCTCGCCGCAACTGTCACCCGTGGTTCTCCCGTTCGTTCTTTGATCTTCTCGTTTCACATAGGGAGCTGTCATCACCATTTCTCAATTTCGAGCTCACCGTTTATTTTCATTTAGCTCAGGGAACGAGATGAGAATTTCTTACGTCTCAGCCAAGGGAGCGGAGAAAAAACACCTTCACCACTCCTCTTCCTGTCGGTCGGTCTTTCGTTGTCGTTGAGCAACGTTGCCATGAATCATTCACTTCGGTTCCTTATTTTGAAGAAAGAATTCCCTTCCCGCCCGTACACACCTCAAGGCTTGCAAAGCTAGGCTGCGTAGCACTCGTTGTCCCGATCCGGAGTCTGAGAAGATCACTCCTACGTTCCCTTGCATCTGGACATCGCCTGGATATGAATTGAAGAAATCGATGTGAGACCTCTCCGATCGATCGGAATTAGTTCGTGGGTATCCGTGGAAGGGCATGCCTCTGTCAGTGAGATAACTCAGCCTGAAATCCGGTAATGGGTCTCACACAGGGTTTCCGACAGCTCCCCTACCGGTATTGGTCCGATGTCGACCGCCGAATCGTTCTGCCAACGATGGGATATTGCACTGGAGAATGGCGTCTAGCGAGTTTATGAAAATCCATGGTTTTTCTCCGATCCACACAGTGAAAATATCTCCGTGCTCGGCTCTCCACGTCTCGGCAGCTCTGTAGAAAGAACCGTCCACAGCAGCCAACGCTGAAAGTGGAAAAATCACTTTAATTAAAAATATTGCAGCCTTGGAGTGAGGTCGGAGGGTAGACGGCCAGCCAGCCGGCCAGGTGTGCGAATGTATATCACGGTGACGAAACACAAACCCGTCTCAACTTCCACGGGATACGCAGTCGGAACAATGCGCTCGACTGTGGGTAATTTTTTACCCGCCCTGGGTGAGAGACAGTTTTTGGCGAGGCTTTCCAAATTTGTCAAAGCAGAGAAATTCCCCGAGCGCGAGACGCCACGAAGCTCGCAGTTTGTCTCAGTGGAGCAGGCTCGGTGGGAAGACCGACGGTCGTCCGAGAGAAACGAGTGAGGTTGACACGGGGAGGGGGAAGAGGATCTCAGACAGCACTTCGATAAGCACACGACACGGGAAGATTCCCGACTTCTCACCTGGTAAGTTGCCGATGAACGGGAATGGTAGCGGGCCCGATGGATACATCAATCGTCTTAGGTAGAAGAGCGAGACCTTGCACAGCGTGGCAGCGGCGATGAGGCTCCGCCAGTTCTGGCACAAAAAAGGGAGTACTGGGGAAGATAAGAAAATACTTAATTAACCGTTCATTTACTTTATTGTCGGATGTACGACGAGGTCAACGGAATCGGAGCAATCCTAAACCTGGCTCCTAGAGCTATTCCGCATTGACGATCAATTGAGAGGGAATTCCCGCAGGAGAGAGACTTCGGAGAGCATTCGCGAGCTGCGCCGAAGTACTGCTTTGCGGTGCCGTCATTTCGTTCCCCGCGAGCGGGAAACCGGCGCGCAAAATTTCGCGGAAATATAGACAATGGAGAGCGAGAAATGTCAACCTGCTGGAATGACTGAGGAAAACTCATCTCTTCGGAGCTTTCTCCTATTTGTTTCCTGCGGCCTGGAACAGTGAATCCGTAGACAATTGGACGGGGACGACTTCCGACTTCGGATATCGGAAATGCTTTGTTTGTCGGATACATTCTGCAAAATTTCAGAAGGCTCCGGATCGCGCATACGGTCTCGCTCTTGTGGTCATCTGACAAAGCTGGAGCCGGTCGCGGAAGGGAACGTTGTGGGACTCTCCGATGATTCGATCAAGCCTCAAAGATTGGAACGAATGTAACAGTCATCGTTGAGCGATAAGTCGATGTCACTCGTTAAGCACTTTCACAGCCGTTAAACAACAGGGCTCGTTAATCAAACGGTGAAACGAGAAAAACGTATATCGCTGTTTGTTGTTGTCGGCTCACTCGCGTAGAACGGGACTCGTTGTTCCACAAAGATTGTCACGCTCCTGTTCACCGCCAAGAATGTTGTGGCTTTTAATAGACGCGACCAACCGGCGGCAACAGTAAAGGTATCTCATTAGGTGTCTCACACACGGGCTCCGGAAACCGCGGGGCAATCCGTGACAGCCTGGACTTTCAGCGAGACGGAAGCGGCTTCCTATTCATCGCATTCCTTTTCTGAGAGGGTAGATAACAATAACGAATCTCGGAATCGACGCCACCTTTCTCCGAAGGGACAAGGCGAGACAAGAGATCTCACGATCGATTCATCCGAATCGAGGACTGAGGTGATCGCGCTCATCTCCGCGGAGACAGTAGGCGATCTCTCAGTCTGTCGAGAAAGACTCGGACGTGGGGCGTCTCTCACGATCCACCAACGACAGGAAAAGACGAGTCTCCTTCGTCTGGCTATAGGAAGGGAATCTTCGAGTCCCCCTCGAAGACTGAGCAAGTATTCGAGCGATTCGAATACAGATCTAGCTCCCGGCGGGGCCCGGAGCTCTGCGCGTCGCATTGAAATACAATGTGAGCGGAACGCTAAAAGCGTTGCACGAACTGGGGTCTCCGGAACTACAAGGCTTCTCGGCTCGGTCACTACGACGAGATAGAAGAGAAGAACCCGTGGAGGAGGACAAGTAAGAAACGATAGGCTTCGAGCAACTGGCTGGACGTCCGAGGGGACGGTGGGGACGCCGCCGGTCGCCGACGGAGGAAGACGACCCACAATTGTATTGCTTCCGTGCGCGAAGCAGAAGAAAGCGAGTCGGATAGATGCGCTGCGACAACAACGTCAACGAGAGCGTGGGCGGCAAGGCAGTCCTACGTGAGGGGCTTGCGAAACGTTCTTGTCGGTTTGTGGGATCAACGTCAATTTGGACTTCCGCGACGTCGAAACGAACCAGTTGCGGAACCGGTTCTGGCATTGTGCTGAACTTGGTCAACTCGCAGACAAGTTACCGACCGTGCGGTGTCGGCTGCTCGTCCTGCCAGCTCCAAATCAACGCATTGGTGGAGTAATCCTACGCCAAGCGAATACAGGCTCGGGATCGGTCTCTCGTTTTTTCGATGCTCTCTCTCCTTCTCCGAATTCGCGAGAGCTATGAGGCCGGAAAATTCGTAAGTCGTCCCTGGGACCGGTGTGTTCCACTTTCGATGAAAACTGACGGGGAAAAACCCACAAAACTTCGGTTTCCACGTTATTCGGTGTTATTGTCGTTCAACGCCCGGGCCTTCCCCTACGGCCGGCGCTCTTCAAGGCTAAGCCCATTGTTTCGAAATCTCTCGACCATCTCTGTATTTTCCTCCATATCAAATAAAGTTGATCATAGCGTCCTACTGTTTCACAAGAGCTCTCGGCTGCGCTTCTCGGAAGCGGATCATTCAAACGTCTCGTTTCTCCCCGGCATCTTTCGCTTGGGATGGATGCTTCGCTTATGTCGCTCCACAATGAAAGTGGAAATGCACTTCATTTCTACTCCCCGAGGTGAGCTATACTCCTCCCTCGTACGAGCCGAGCTCATGCTCCCATCAAGTTCCATTTCTCAGATGAATCTTCTGGAGAAGAACTCATCTCCTGCGCACGTGGGTCTTGACCACCTACGCTCCCGAGCACAATCCCGCCAATTTATCGGCAGATGGATTCTTCCGCCTACGAGGCGAGGAAATTCCACGCTCAATCCGATGTTCGAGTTCTCGGTGTGTAGGTACTAGTGAAATCGATTTTCGGATTAAAATCACGCGCGACGAGAATCGTTATGATTCGTGCGTGGGGTCTCGGAGTGCGCTCTTGGAGGTGTTTTTGCTTCTACGGCTGCACTGCCTCGCTCCTCCTTCCGAGCGTCTGAATCCGGAATATATCCATGGTCCCAACCAGGTCGGCGCGTATTCTGACCGTACCCGCGGAACAGGGGGAAATTTTCACGGAGTTGAACGCGTTGCTGGACTTTGATCGCCGGCCATTGGCAACTTCGCGGATCTCTTGTGGACAGATCTGAGGAGAAAAACTCCTCACTGAACAGCGATCGGTATCAGCGACCCCGACTCGTCTCTCAAATGGTGGAGCGTCAAAAGCAAAGTTAGTATCCACACAAGCTGAGTCGCCGGGAGTTTTCGCATCAAAGCGACAGGGGTTTTCGTTCGCTCTGTGACATTGTTGTAATGAATACAAATCAAGCCGAACGAGCAAGCGACAGAGGGCAAACCCGCTAGTGCACTCGACAAACCACTCTTACGACCTACCCTGTCGCTGTTCAACAACCGAGTTGCCGATGCAACATCTCCTCCTCGTCTGTCTGTTTCGGGAGATCCTCAACCCGGGGAGATCCTCAACTCACCATTGAAGAATATCGGTCCGATGCTCCCGTTAGCTCCATTCCAAATGCATTATATATCGCTTGGGACTGTCGGTTTAGCACGAGACGAGTGCACATGTCCATGAGTGCAACAACTTAACTGCATCTGACTGACTGAGTTGACTCGGGAAAAGTCGTTATACGCTCGGGGTACGCTGTCGATAGTGGCAGTCTGTCGATAGGGGGAGGGGGCGGGGTGAGGGTTTCGGGGCCTGGGATGGGCCATGTCGAATAGGATCGGCATCTCTCGAAGTATCGTGCCGCCTTCGTGCGAAAGACTTCGGCATTCCTAATGGATGATTTCGAACGACGCCCCGTACTCGATATCTTCCCTCTCGTCGGAGGCTTGTTCCACTCTACGGGAAAACGCTCCCGGAGCCTGAGAGCAACCCCCGTCCTGGGGTTGCTCGGAGGCGGATCTTCGAGATGAAAGCGGTTTTTTACGCAACGTCACCGTTTTGAGGTCTCGGTATACTCCTGCTCCGAACATACACGCTCTCGGCATGTGCTTTCGGTGCCCGGCTCAAAAAAACAGTCCTTTCGACGTCATCGAGACTCGTCTATTCAATTTGTTGGAACTAACTAATCAGATCCGGATCCGCATTTTTTCCGGCAGGGTCTCTGTTCGAATCGTCTTCCCGCCGCAACGTCGACGGGACGACTCATCCAGAACCCGCATTCTGTCGTATCTGGGAACATGGATTCGGGAAAGACCTCAAGTAGTGGAAACTCACCGGCTTTGAGAGTTACAAGGTTGAGTTGGTTCAGCGGGTTGGTCTGGAAAAGCCTCATCTTGCAAACTTGTCTCCGGATCGCACGGAGTCACAGAGACGAATTCCCGCGGAACTGTTTCGAAGTGAAATGTATCCCATGTAGATGGGAGAGGGCATCGGCCGGCTATCGGGAGCCCCGCGAAATCCCCTGACGTGTGCGCGTGCCAGCCCGAACGTTCAGTTCCAGAGGCGAAGCCCATTCTCAAATCCCACGGTCGCAAGCGATAACCGACCAGCTAGTTTTTCATCCGAGTACTAGTCTAGGCGGCCGGCTGCATCTCAAGCGAGGGCAACCAGCGGCGGAGGCACCGTCGGCCGCAGCAAGCGAAATCGGCGACGTCAACCGCATTCCACTCGTTGTCACCAGCACGTGTTGCCTAGAGGATACACGTGGCAGAGAGGGCACACAGCTCGCGCAATGAAGTCCGACATTTCCACGATCGAGTGGCTGATCGCTCGTCATGAGACGGACCGGATCGAACTCAGCGTATCCAGACGTCTGGTCAGCTGCCTTCCCCTCCCGGGGAGCTCACTTCCAGAGCGCAAGAATCTCGCTTCCCGGGAGGAACGCGGCGAGATTTTGAAAAACATGTTCCACACTGAGACGCGAACATCGGATCGCTTTCGGAACACGAGGAGCGATCCCCGATGAATTCCCGGATGATTCGTCCCCGGAGCCTATGTCGAGAGCGATGCCTTCACGAACTCCACCAAGGGAAAATATAGAAATCGACCCTTGTCATGGCCAGCCGTCCGACCCGATCGAACAAATAGCTTTGTTCTCCGGTCCTTCACCGGGGGAATGAAACGCATGTGACGTCTGCACACAACTCCGATCGCGCGGAACGATCAAATCTGCTCCTCCGCTCAAAAGCGAAGCGGGAAGAGATCCGAGTTGACCGCCTGATATGGACGTCTTATAGCTTGCACCTGAGAACCCGAAAAAATAATCAGAATCATTCGCACAATTTCCCAGAAGCATGAACGAGTCGATTCGAATCAGTTCTGTCCTGGGCGGAGCACCGAGAAGCGTCGCGTCGGCGTACCGGACCCGCAAAAAAATCAGGCGGGGCTCACTCGGAGGAATTATCTTGACGCGACCTCCGATTCGATCTATACATGCAACTGGAGCCGAGATGAACTTCCTAATCGAGTTCGACCCCTTGGAGGTCATCCCGGAGAGTTGACGAAGCGTGCCCACGTGTCCTACCTACCGCGACTCAGCGGTGAGCCGAACGCAGTACCACTGACCGGCGGAATGGCCACGAGCTCAATTGTCAAAACGAGATGATCAGTCATCATTTGGCGAGAACTCTTTGGCGAAAAATGTTCACTCTCGGGAGGGTTACGCCCAAACCTTACCGAGGAGCTCGCATGCCTGCGACGACGGGCCCAGCCGATGCTAACCGCCAGCTATCTTAGGAATGCACGGATTTAGTTCACTTAACTTACACTAACGGCCCATCAAGCCGGTTTCGTCGACGTGGTGAGGATATTTTTTGCGGCCGTAGGTTCTCGACTGCCTCGACAGCGCAAGCCGAGTTCCGGAACTCCATTTCGTGGCATCGCTTGCTAGCTTGCCGCTCTAGAGCACCTTAAATTGATGTAGGAGCCAGGCAACCGACAAGTAGATGCGAGCTCCAACACTTGGGATATTCCAAAAGTAATTTTTTCCCTCTCGACTCGAGCACGCAGCAATAACCCCCTGAGCCCGCGACTGTTCGACACTTATGGACCAGCAGGCGTAGCGGCCGTCAAAACGGCCTGCGAACGGCTGGGTGGACGTACGTACGGACGAGTAAACTCGTGGAGTCGATGCGAGCATGTGAGGAGATTGGCTTTTGCGCGATGATGCCAACGGATTTTACCTCCGGCCTCCAGCGCAGAAGTCCGCCGAAGAACGGCCTGGCAGAAAGCGTTCGCCCCTGGCAAAGGCTCAACCGCTCCGCTTACCGAGGCTTGACACCTCAAGGGTCGCCATTACTGATAACGGTGTCACCGATATGGCTCGCTACCGCCCGGGGCGAAGCGTGTAATCCCCATGAGTGTGTCTTCTCGCTTTGCGGATGATGACGGTAGCGGCGACGACGGCGATGACCTGGTCGTATGGGATCGCATCAGCGAGAGACAAAGATTCCCCTCGCAAGGAGCTCACCGAGGTCGCATCAATGGCCCAAGCTTGCGATCGTTTTCGGCGAAGATCCGGCGCACTTTCTCTGTAACTTCGCGGCGACATCCCGATGACGGAGGCGCTAATTTATCCCATGTATCGAGCCAGAACGGCTCTGGATCCCCGGCCAACTTTGGCTTTTCCGAGCAGAGCGTTAGGATCCCGGGACGGAGGAAACGAGGGACGACGTATCGAGAAGCAAGGATTCTATTCCGTTCGACTTCGCAATCGAATTGGAATTATTGACACGGAATAGAGAGCTATGATTGAGCGGCACAAAGTCGTCGCATTAATAAATCAACACAAAAGAAATATTGCCAGGCTCAGATGGTTTCCTCTGCGCGGAATTCTCCTATCTCAGCGGATCGGAGGGGATCGCACGCTCGATGTGATCGATAAATCGATTTGTCGACCGATCTATTCATTGATTGACTCTCGGTGAAATATAGATGGAATTCCTTCCTCGTAGCGCTCGGGGAAGAGCGATCGACGTCGACGACCACTCGGAACGGAACTAAGAAACGTCGCGGGGTGTCCTCGGAGGAAATGTCACTGGGCTTCCCTGAAGACGCGCGGCTCTCGCCGAGCCTAGAGAATTGAAAAAAGAAAGGATTCCCGAATATCTGACCGAGCAGCGAAAGAGACGCAGCTCCCCAGAGCGCTGGCCGACTGGTTGGCTGGCCGAGTTGTGGGAAGAAGCTGACAAAGATGATGTCCTCGCTATTCCGATGGAGCCGGTGTCTCTGCTTTTCTTCGAGATGGGTTTGCTGAGTCGCACCCAAGGACAGAATCTCCCAACTCCCGCCGTAAGCCGCGGTAAAAAACACCTCTCTCGCTGCGGCTACGAGTCAAGGAGAGGAAACAAAGGAAAGAAGGCAACAAAGCTCGTCGAAGCTTTCGAGGAGCGTCATTCGGTGTCAGTCCTAAACAGCAGAAGTGATGGCCACGAAGCGACCAACGATAACAAGCGTTAACAGCGCTTCAAAATTCTGCTAGCGTAATGACTGGGCTGGATTTCCTGGTCGTGACGATCCGACCATGACCTTGTCGTAATTATTCGCGGCTCCGTGTCGACACTTGTAAGCGGCGCACGAGAATAACCTCCGTGGAATTCCCTCGCGTGTTGTCCGCAGGCTCGTATCTGCAGGAGATTACATTCCCGTTTCGAATGGGCTCGGAATGCGGTTCGAAAAGATTCGAAATTCGATATTCCGTTTTTATCCTATGGAGCCCAAGAAAAGGTTCTACTTATCTCAGGTGAGATTGCAATCTGGGAATCCTCTGGAATGACGAGAGATTCGGAAAGTACCTACTGTGTGTTTTTTATAGAAAGAGTCTTTGAGCTGTATCCCGTAGAACCGATTAGATGACGTCATCTCCAAAGTGTCCCCGAATCCACGGCATGAGACTGAGACAGCATCCACAATCTCCGTGGAAGTCCTATCGCAAAATCTTGGCCCGGTTCCTTCTCGATGGACAATACGTATATTCGGTCCTAGCCGGGGGCTTTCGACCCGGAGCCCCAGACTCCGAGAAGCGTGAAGTCGAGACATTTTGTTCATATCGAAAGCTCAGGACCCTCAACAGGGTCATCTCCTGGCCACGGGTTTTCCGTTCCGTAGGTTCGATATGACGACCAATCGCCCCTTTCTCGATTTTGATCGCGATTCGAGACTGTCGAGACGCTGTATTTTCCATCGATCCAAAATCCATCCCCGTCCACGTGTCCAGATTTAATTAATCTCTCAATGATCCCAGACGGAGTCCCCTCTGGAACGCACGAGCGGGCTCGAGGGTTCAAGGCGACGCGAACGTCAACGAGTCACTCACTTAGCTTGATGAGATCTCGAAGCGCGTGCATGTCGTTCAGTTTTTGGGAAAGAAGAGCTCGATCATGGCCATGCCGCCGCTCCGGGAAGCGATCGATCGTCTCCGATCGAAACGCACTAAAAGAATTCTCCGTTTCGCGAAGAGTCGAACGAGAAATCGCGGCAGATTCATTCAGCGCACATTTCCGCGGAAAATCACAAGGTCCGGGAAGAGTTCAATCCTGCAAGAAGAGACCCCGAGGAGTACCGAGAACCAATCAGCGATCCAATCAACTATCCGGTATACATATGAGCTCCCGGATGTTGGCTCAGTACATCGTTCGGGTGCGGTATTTGATGCGGCCGTTTCCCTGGAAGCTCGCTCGAGAAGAGCGGCCGTGGATGCAATAGTCGGAGCCATCTTTCCGTTTGTTCGCAGCGTTCGTTCTTGCACATATTCGCAGAGTAGTGCATCGCTAGATTTCCGCATTTTAGCCGCCTGCTCGTGAATAAGGACCGAAGCTCCGCGCATAGTGTCACGCGCATGGACAGTCCCCAGATCGTTTGTGATTCGATGCGAGATTTTTCCCAGCTAAGCGACTCGGCAGCAACGGAAGTCGATTCTCTCCGTAATGAACGCCGCCATACCGCAGGCGGCCTTCTCGACCGACGAGAATACCTATGAAGGCGGCTCTGGAGAGAGAGGATTGAGTCAGCCGCGGTGATTTTTTATATGTCTGGTGAACAAAGCTGCATACCGTGCATAAATGCGCAATTCGTGCCGACTCCTCGAAGATACGGGGACTCCACCTGTTCGCCTCAGAATGTGAATTGTGAATCAAGGATGTCGTGGTCGTCATTCGTTCGTTTTACCACGGCTTCCAAAGTCTGAGAGCGTCGCGTGAGCATTTGAACGAACAAGATTGTCGTTGGGCGGCCGGCTGCCAAGCTGGCACGCCGGCTTGCCTGCTCGTTCGCTCGCTCGTTCGTTTGCTCGCTCGCTCGGACGCTCGCTCGGACGACGCTATTTCTCCCTAAGGGAAAAGGAGGAAGAGGAACAACGAAAGACCGACTCGACCCCGGAGTTTTCCCTGCCTCCTTCCGTTCGTGTCATTTCCGAGAGACCTGCTGCGGGGCGGCTCCGCCACCAACAATTCGAAAGGATTCAGCGGGAAGAACGGAACAGAGGAAGGAGCTCTTGTTCTCTGGCTGTGCTTTGAATTTCAACGAAGTATGCAAACAAACGCATCTCTTGCTGTATTTCGGTCTGGCTCTGGCTCGAGAATGGAGCTCTCCGCGATTAAAAACATCTTGTGCCCGTCAGAGTTCAAAACGATTCTCTCGGGAAACGCGAACAAGGAGGATACGGATTCGCTCAAGAGGAGCCATCGCTCTTCCCCCCTCATAAACCTCCGGCATGGAATGGAAGCGTTTACGACGCGTTCCTGATCCTGACCGTCGAGTCTCAATATCATCGACCGGGCTTGCATGAGCAGCCGTTTTCCTTTTTTTACGACGACGACGCACCGATTCCGATGCATTCTTCTCCCCATTCCCGGACATGGAATCATTCCATTGCTCGAAAACGGATGGATCCGCGCGCACCTCCGCTGCGCGAGGATGTTCGTTTCAAAGCAAATAAGTTTTCGTTTACCTTCATTTGCTAAACAATGAGACTGTTGTCTGGAGATCGGAATCTGCTCTCTTACCGGAATCTGCTTTGTTAGAAGTCGGATTCGGCCTCGAATAACTCCGACAAGCGTTTCTTTTGTGCGTTCCTCTGCGTTCCGACGGAGAGGCGGTCGGAATTCCAAACAGATTTCGGTCGCCTTGAATGAGCTCCTGATTCGCTAATTCGTAAGATATTCAGCCCCACGACAAGTTCATCAGACGACGGTCCGGATCGAAATTCGGATCTTGTAACCAGTATCCCCTGGCAACGAAACGACGCCTCCGATTGGCATCTGGGTCCAGATATGCGATACTCGTCAGCGAGCGAGCAAGAACTCGCCAGCCAGCTTTCGCAAACAAGAAGCAGCAATCGGAGAAATGTCTATTTGGTGGGTCCGAGGACGGTGGCTCGGTGCACCGCAAACTCCAGCCTTCTTATTCGCTCGCCTCCCTCGGCCGCTTGCCCACTACTCAGTCTGTCCGTCCGTCCGTCAGTTCGTCTTCCGTTCGGTCGTTCAGTTCTCCTCTCGTTCGTGGGTTCGAGAAGCAGTGTGAGACAGTGTAGTAGAATGAGGCCTGGCGGAAAGGAGCAGGCGAACGACGACCAGAGTAGGCCCGACAGACTTGCAGACAGATGGGCGAACGAAGGGGTAGCCAGACAGAATGAGGAACGCTCAGACAGACAGTTGAACCGTCCGACCGACCGACAGACCAACCTACCGGCCGTTCAGGAAGGGGGAGGGGGTAAGGGCCAAGTTCGGAGGCCTGAGGCAAGAAAACGTTCGGGAGACGTCGGTGGTGCCCTTTTCAACTCAATCCTTCGTTCCTTCGTTCTCTGCGTGGTCCTTCGGTTCGGTCGATTGGTGGTTTCCGACAAAGCTGTTGTCGTCGTCTTCATTCTGCGTTTTCTCACTCTTCAAAGGCTTTCCGTCGAGCTCCACCGATCAAAGTTGCCGTTGACGATTCTGCCTTTACGCTCCTCTTCGGGGCGACCTAATTGAGCAGTTATTGCACGAGAGGACGTCGTTGATCGAGGATCTGAGAATGGGGATGTCGTACCTGTCCGAATGAGAAAATGCTTCCGTACGGAGGTTGTGCGAAGGAGTTACGGTCTACGGAGCGGACGCTCTACAATGGCCGTGCGAGGCTGTTGCTCGCTCCGATGGAAGCATCCGACGAAAGATAAAAAATATCATTCGATTCGGATGGAACTCGACAATGTTTCGAGCAATTTTTCCCTCAGTCTGATGGGTGAGGGTATCGACATCGGGATAGAGATTTACCCGCTGACGTACATTTAAGCTATTGATTCCGTATGGGGAGATCCGTCAGGGAAGACCCATAGGGGAACGCTGCTGACCAAAGTGGAGGAATCCATAAGCTCGCGATGTCATGCTGATAACGTGGGGCGAAGACGAGCGGTGGGGTCTCCGGCGATAATGACTGCAATCAAGGGCGTCAATCTCAACATGTATCATTAGGTGAGGATCTTTGGCTCGAGTGTCGTTGAAAAAAAATGGCAATGATGTGTGTGATGATCACCGTGCGATCGTCCGGAAAAGGATTCGAGAGCGGAGGGGGATCACGCTGCTTATCAAAGCTTCTGTCGGATACTCAGATCGTCTGTCCGTCTGTCTGTCGTTCTGTGGAGCCGATCGGACCTCTCTGATACAGACTGTCCTCTGCTGCTGACCGTCTGCGCTCGTCTGGCTGTCCGACCGTTCGTCCGCCTGTCTGGCTGTCCAGCCTTGTGACTGGGTGATCGTTCTCGATGGCGCTGGTTGCAGCGGCCGTTTGATAAGAACATCATGGGGAGCCTCAGTGTCATTAGGAATGAACGGACGAGGCGAGTCAAGTCGGATCGAGTAGACTCAACTGGGCTCGGGACGGAAACTCGACCCACTCGGAGGCATCATCTGCCGGCAATTCGTCCGACTAGCGGCCATTGCGTCCGTCTCCCACTTGGGCGGACAGACGGCCGTTGACTGAACGAGCGGCAGCTTCCTCTGCGAGAGGATCGAGCTAATTGCCCACGAAGCGGAGAGCGGCGAACTTGCGAACTTCTCTCGTTCGTTCGCTCCGACGTTCCTTCCATTTATTCCTCGCACTCACGCAGCCAGCCAGCAGGCGGACGGGCCAGATCCGACGTTCGGCGGCTCTCTGTCATCCGAAGGAAGAGGGCACGAGCAGCATTGACACGCTCCGGTCGCTCTCCTCTGAATTTCCTCAAGAATTCCTCAGGGTTGCTGTTCGTTCCGTTATCTGAACCGTGTCGCATTAAGTGTCGGTACGCGCAGGGTGCGAATACCCTCCGCATGTCGCTCGGATGAGGACCAGCCGACCTGGCGTCTGGGTTCAGAGCAATCTTCACATTGCCGCTGCATAATTCATTCCGCGAAAGAAAGAGGCGATAAATTGCACGGCTTCAGGTTCCCACAAACATGGTTCTCAGCTCCGTTCTTGGGTCTCGAGATGTTTTCGATGATGCCGTCTTCAGACACAGATGCGGTTCCCGCTCCGGTGCGGGAGGGGATTTGCCCTCGCGCGATTCTCTGCCTCGATTCATATTGTCGAAACCGTTCAACTCAAGTCGGTCGAGGATTGATGCGAATCCTCAAGGAGCAGAAACATTGACATGCGGCGAAAGGATGCTCTCCTCTCCGTATATTTCTTCTCTCGCGATATCGGCAACCACAGATCCAAGCCACGGGTCCCTGGCTGGGCCTCCGTCATATTGAACAGCTGACTCCGATGAAAGCGACGCTCTCTCCGCGTCGTCGGTGCCGCGATCTTCATTCATTCTGAAAGATTCGAAAGCGAAAAAAGTAAGAATGTTTTCACTCCGTAGAGCAAGGGAGGGAGCGATCCGAAGAATACAGATTCGACGGACAGAGGGAGGAATAAGCTCACCTGCAGATTACAGGCCATCCCCGGGAACAGCTTCAAAGGCCGCGTCCCATCCCACAAGAAAGAAACGCCGCCGACGATGTAGATTCGGACGCGGCGGACTACGCCGCCGCAGACGCACAAAGATGGGAAAAGGAACCAAGAGCGGGCTGAGAGATTGCTCGGAAGTTCTTCTTTTCTTCTCTCCTCAAAACATTTCTGTAGACGCCGAGGGTTTGAAAAAGCGTAAAATCGAAAACGGGGGCGAGCGCCACGATCGAGACTTGAGGGGAAGAAGAGAGAGGAATCGGAGGGGAATCACGCTCCATTGGCAATCAGAGATATCCTGCCGGCTGGCCAGCCCTCCCTTTTCTATTCTATCTTTATCGTCGTCGTCGTCGTCTTCTCTGTCGTATGATGACGAATGTGATCTTCTCAAGCGAGAAGAATGTTCAACTCTTGAAGGTTGAACGAGAAACACAGAGATCTATCATTCCATCCAATTTCTTGAGCGGGACAAGCCGCACAACTACTCGGGCGTTGATGATGCGAGAGGGTTTTCCCCACTTATCATCGGAGCCCTCGACCCTCCAGCCCGAAGATCCTTCCCCTTGATTCCAATGAAGAGAAACGGATCGAGATCGTCCGCGAGGCGAAACCCCTTTCGCCCCATGAAAGGGATACATTCATGGAAAGGTTCGAGACTTCTCGGCACAATCATCCCTTTTCCCCATGAGAAGTCCCAACGTTCTCCGGAGCTTCGTGAGGGCGGAGGGAAGGGCGTTCGACGGGAAGGGAGAGAAGACATATATTCATGGGAGAATATTCGAAAGTGCTCAAAAGCGATCCTCTCCTTGCCGCGCGACATCGAAACGTTCGGACAAGCGAAGGGGAGAGGGGGTGCACGAATTTCATATCCATTTCCATTTAAAGCGCCTGGGCCCTGCGAGCGCTCGTTCGCGGGTTCTGACCCTGGATTGTCGATACATTGGGCGGCCTCGGCGGTCTTGCAGAAGCGGATACTCGGTCCCGTGTCAACCTGTTCCCCCGACAAGGCGCATCCTTGAGCTAAAATCTCGGCTGCCGCGGAGAAGTGCTCAAGTTTATCTATCGGCAAGGATCCTACTCCGCTAGTGCCGCGGATCCGACGGCTGAAGGGTTCGAAATCTCGAATTGACGACTGCAGACGTTGCTCAATCGCAATTTAAGGACAGGACTTCGCAATTGTAATGGCATGAAGGAGAGGGGGCGGGGTAGCTTTTGTGTTTGCTCGCTCACCAAAGTGTCATGAATGGAGCAATCGCCGCCTCATCTATCGGCTTGTTTGCCGCCCCTTCATTTTGTTGCGATTTGTCGGCTGAATCGAGAATGAGGCACGGATTCGACACTACGGCAGGCGACGATTCGCTTCGCGACTCCAACGGAGAGTTACGACGCCTAACCGTCTACGAGTTCGATCGAATGGATGACGGGCCAATTATTTTTCGCCGGAATCTCGGGAAATATGAGGGGAGATCAAGCTTCGTTGCTTGCTCCGCAGAAAAGACACGAGTCAGTCTACACCAGGAGCAGGAGATTGAAAAATGGGGAGAACCCCACAATTTGAAACGGCGAAAGGCGGAGGAAAATTGTGAAGTCTTGCTGCTAGTGCTTATCGTCAATTGCTCAAAGCGACTCCCCTGAGCCGATGGGAGACGGCGGTGCCCTCTTGAATTTCTCCTGGAGCGCACTCATGATGGAATACACCTCCGACAGAAAAGGCCCTTCGGAGGGGCGAGCCGAC
Source organism: Galendromus occidentalis (assembly GCF_000255335.2). Classification (NCBI taxonomy): domain Eukaryota; kingdom Metazoa; phylum Arthropoda; class Arachnida; order Mesostigmata; family Phytoseiidae; genus Galendromus; species Galendromus occidentalis. Next base: position 617,316 of record NW_003805104.1, on the reverse strand, counting down.
TCCGTGGTCTCTCGAGGAAGGTCGTTGTGCTATCTCGCGCGCTTGAGAACTTCACCGAAGTCTCACCTTCGAGCACGATGATTTATCGTGGATGACGTATTATTCATTCGCGGACGTGTTGCCCCCCCCCCCCCTCCCGATTGAGTTTTGATGGACGGCACCGAAGTACGCGAGCATGATATTTAGGAGCTCCTTCGAGACCGTTGGAATCGCAGCCATACACATACATATGATACCCATTAAGTTTATTTCAAATCGATACCACGGCCGCATGTCTTGGAACGTCTATCTGTTCCGCGCAATGCCTAGGTCCATCAGTGATAATGATATTTTCCCGACTGGGCCGCTGGTCGGGAGAATTTGAGGACCGGGAATCGAGCCTCGCTGCTTTTTTCTCGAAAAGCGTTGTTGCGGCTTCTCACTTCACAAAGAGCACGTTCCCGAAAGGGCTGTCGGTCGCGCTGACCTGTCGACTACCCGTCGGTCTCGCACAGTCGACCAAACTCCGCGAATTGGACCCCGTGCTCAAAAGGCAGTTCGGGCTTTCTTGCAAGAGGCTGAATTCGATGCAGGACGGATTGATAATTCCTTGGAGGCAGGACCTCCCAGTCCTGGAGTTTGATTCATCAAGGGAAACTGATGAGCGTCCCGAGCTCATCAGAGCTCCGAAGGAAGTTGCTCGAAACTCCCGGCATCCGTCCGAACCCAATGGTCATATTCAGCTCGGAAGAGTGGAGTTGATTACCTCGACCTCGTAATCATGCACCGAGGCCGTAGAATGACATCATTGGGATATGGCGAGAGTGTCGGCGGAACTCCGCTCCGCGCCACCGTCAGAGGATGCAACTATTTTGAAATTCTTCCGCAAGGGTTCTTCCCTCGCCGGTCTACATATATGTCTCCGGGTTATCCGGCGTGAGCTCGAACGTGGGCTCCGATCGAACTGAAGATTCATTCGGGGCATTTCGATCGAGATTAGGGTCTCAGTATTCCTTTTCACCCAGTCGGAGGTGGCTCTGCCTATCCGCATCTGATTTTCGTCATCCGACGGATCGGTGTCGATGGGGACAGGCTCCTCCGCTCCAGAGGGGATCGCCCACGAGCAGCCTACGACATATTTTCGACCCCGAATCGATCGGGGGCGAAAACTCTAACCTTTCCTGCAAACTTCCCCGTTTCGGAAACGAGACGAGACACGGAAGTGTGAGGAGTTTTTCCCGCGATTCTTCGAGACGGCTCAGGCTTCGGCTCCCCCGGAGCTTCTTCCAGCCCCGTTCGCGAGCTACATAGAACTGCACGATGCTGCGTGATCGGTCGGCCGGTAACCGGGCCGGAAGATAGGTCGGCGGAGCCTTCGGCGATAATGACGACATTGAGGTTAAATTCTCGTCGACGTGGGATAACCTACGGAGCGACGAGCATCCTAGAAACAAAGGTTACCGGCACATGAGCGATCCGGTTACAAGGACAACGCGCTCATTGTGCCTGAACTGCAACGGCAACAAAGACATCACGGCGGCGCGGTGTCTACAATGATGAAGACAAAAATAACAGCAAAAATAATAGCGGCCCCGACGACAGCATTGACGATGAAAACAACAAAAACGAATTACGCGGAATACGGTCGCTCGTCCGCGCGAGCGGCTCGCACACTCGTGAGTTTTTATTCGCGCCACCATAAACAATTGCAATTGAGCGCCAGCAGCAGCCGGCAAGGCTGCTCGAGTCAGAGTGGCTCGAGCTTGGGGATTCCTCCAGCGATGTTTTACGCAAACGGTGAGAGGTTGCGTTTACGAGAGCACGTTATGGCTGACGAGCCTGATGGCCGGCGGCCGGACGTTTCGGGCGGTCGAATAACTGATGGGGGAGCCGCTTGTTTGGCTCTCCGGTCGTAATCATCATCATGCGGCGCCAAAAGCAGGAGCATCCACCACCGCGGAATCGGACCTAGCGACGACCATCTGACGTTCTGCGAAGATTGAACCTCTGCGAGGACTCCACTGCCGAGCGGTCATACATAATGCAATAATTCTGCTGACCCCCCTCTTTCTCCGGCGGCGTTTGAAGAAATGTCATTTACTGTTTTGGCGAGCAGACGGGCCACCGAGCAATCTTCTGAGGGTGGTGCAGCTTTTCCCCGCTGTTCCGACGACAATGACGATCTTAGCCCCGTCTCGGTTACGAAGTAGAGGTCGAACAACGAGATCATACGAGAAAGTAGTTCCCTACCCGGGCGAGGGCTCCATCCCCTCCGTTCTGCTGTTTCCCGGTCGTCGTGGGGGCGGCGGAGCTGACGGGCAAAGACGGGTAGCGGGAGCAACGAGCGAATCTGCTCCTGACTTTGAGTATTAAAGGCTCGTCGTCGTCGTCGTCTTCTCTTCAAAAAGCGTCCGTTCTCCCGAGAAGAGTAGTCCGCTTTGTCTCTGGCGGAAGTTGCGGAACGTCCGTTTCCTTTTGCCTCGTTTTCTCCCCTTGTACGAGTCGGGAACGAGGAAAAGTCTCAGAGATGAAAAGTGGCGTAAGCCGAGGACGGCACGGGAATCTGCGGATTAGGAACTAGGGAAACAAACTCCTTACCCTACAATGAGCAGCGTGAGTTTTTCTCTCTCGACTCGAGCACTAGAACACAGTGTCTCCTTCCATGAGCAGACATTGGGATCGTTTGTCGAATTTTCTCTAAGATTGTGCCGCGCAGATAAATCTTAACTTCTTGGCCGATACCGCGAACTCTTCCCTCTCGGGGGATACGATTGCCCTCTCTTCGGACGAGGAGAGAAAATTCGAGTGAATCCGCCATCGTCGTTCCCACCCAATTTGACCGCAAGCCCTAATTTAGTGCATCTACGAATTCCCTGTCTGCAACGCTCTCCTCCACGGCAGCTCCCGAGCGCTGTGTACGTGTGCAGGGCTGCCGATCGCGGTGATTAAGGAAATCGATAAGAAGCCGGTGATTGATCCCACGTCGATGATGCAAATGATGACGGCGATCATGCACGAGTCGGAGGGAAATCTCGGGTCTATTCCTTTCCGGAGAATCGGGGCCGACAGACAGATGACACTCAGGATGATGGTGAGGCACAGAGAGCAAATTGAAGCCCCTTCCCCCGTCCTCTCGCGGCCCGCGTTCCGCTCGTTTTCGGGAACAGCTTCCCCGCGCAATGTTCGCTGCTGTTTCCTACTCGAGGGCCTAGAGCCCGAGTTTTTCATTCATATCTTGATTTGGGTTCTCGGAGTAAAGGAAACGAACAAGAGGTCTTTTCCCTTCGTCTTGCCAGTCGACATGATCCTTACATAAAACTCCAGAGCGTGACAAAGTGAGCAGCTCTCGCTTATGCTGCTCACACTCAATCTCATGTGCGGATCGTTTAGTGGGAAGCTACGTAGGAGCCATCATCATCAAAGCGCAGAATCCCTCCGACGCGAAAGGTGACTCGGAAGAGTTGATTCTAAGCGAATTCTCATTTTCCAGGTGAGTTCCGGACCGAACCGACCTCGGTTCGTCGCAGTGGATCTCTGAGCTTCTATGAAAATCACTGTGATGTCAGAAGTCCCGATCGGAGTCACTCTGCCGCGAAGTTTCGTCATCTCACGAGGAGCTCTGTGATCTTCCGGTGAGGATTAGCGGCACATCGCTCGGAAACGAGCTGCCCCCAGACCTGTGACTCTCGACGACACGTCGGCACCCATGGCTGGACCTTCGGAAGTTCGAGGCCGGAGAGTTTCGCTCTGGAAAAGAAATCGCTTCCACCTACGCACCGAGCATGTCGGACCTCGAACATTGATGAGACCTTTCTAGAGAGAGCAAGGCTTAGCTGGCCATGTCAGAGACAGAACTAATAATGGTTGAATATGCAGATTGCCTTGCCGCCCACTGAGGGGGAGGGGAGGGGCACTAGACCCACAGACCGGTCGGTCGACAGTCAGCAGGCGTCGTCGGCTTGTTCGAGTCGCTGGGCTTGCTGAAACATGCACAAAACCCGCGAATACCGCCGGCGCGAACGAGGTCGCTCTTTCAGACGACAGATTCGTCGGAGGCTCGGTATTCCTGTTACGGGCGCGCGGGCGGACGGGAGTGTTCTCGAATCAGAGCTCATTTTTATGCCGCACTGGTCCTTTTAGTCAGTCGCTTGTCGCATTCGTTGTCATCGTTGCCGGCAACAGCAACAGCTTCGACGATTGCGAGGATGTCGCAGAGGGAGCTTCCATTACGAGCGTTTTTCGCCGGCTTTCATCCGGCCGTTCCTCTCGTCGTTTTCTTTGCGCTTCTCTGGTGTGGCGCGATTCTCCTTCTTTCATCTCATTGGCTCGGTGAATCGCTCGTCCGAGCGGAGGAGCGGCGGAGCCGCAGTGAGAGCGGGCGGCGCTCTTGGAAGAGGAAGGAGGGGGGGGGGGGAGGAAATCGACGAAAAGAGAATCCGACATTTGGCTTTCTGTCTCAGCAAACTCCAACACTCGACGTCACTGTGTGTTGGTCCTTCTGCTCCTCGAGTTGAAGGTCTCCCAAATCTGGGCTTAGTTTGATTCGATGACCGACTGTTCCTTTCCGGGCGGCGTCGCCACTGTTTCTTATCCTTTTTCGATAAGACCCAACGTCAACATATCGATAACGGCGTCCCACATCCTGAAACCGGGAGCACGAGTCGCCCACGAGTCGACGACGGTATCATCTGATTTTCCTCTGGCTGCCGTGCCCATTTGTTCCTTTGTGTGTTGCGTTCGAATGGCTTGATCGGAGCGAACGGCTTCTGTCGGTTGGCCGTTCGGAGAAAGAATCCATACAGGTCATCGCGTGCGTTCGCCACCGATGGCTTGCACTTCGCTCCGCTTCCGAGGGTTTTTTCCTCCTCTTGGTCCTCCTAATCTAACGAGCGAGCAAACGAAAGGGCGGACGGGCGAACGAAGGAACGAACGAGCGAGCGAAGGGACGCTCGGGTTTGTTACACAAACGCCACAACCACTCCTGCCGCACGACTGGCAAAAGTAACGTGGATTCGGGCTCCTAGCCTTGTGGACTTCCGGCTTATTCTCCTCGTTTCTCTCTTAGGGTCATCCACGCGTGACCGGGTGAGGATGGCACTTTTTCGGCTGGCGGGCGGACGGGTCGGCAGGCAGGCGGGCGGTCGAGATTAATCGACCTGTCCTTCATTAGGCGACGATATTTCTTCAAGATTGTTCGCCTGGTCCGCTTAGTTGCGCCTAAGCGACCAGACGACTGACTCTTCCGCTCGGCAGTCTCTGCCTAAGAAGACGTCGACGACGACAAGCGCGGCGTGAGCGGTCGCGAAAACTACGAGTCACATGTTCAAACTCATCCGCAGTCGCGTCTATCGCCTCGGCCTCGCGGCTCCAGGGATTTCTTCGAGTATCTGCTTTCGTTCGCTCTGGGCACGGAACCGCGACAGGAGCTCATCTTCGTGCCGAGTCCGCGTCTCCCGAATCCGATAAATCCATGGAGCAATAATTCGTCCTTGTCGTAGTAGATGCGGCGCGGCTCGACTTCAGAAAAAAAAAAAAGTGGCCCTCGGTCGGAGTAATTCAACTTTCTGCGAATTTCAATCTCAATAGCGGTAGCCGGACAATTACCTAGTGGGACGATTCGGTCCTGGATATCTCCCTCGGCAATGGCCACTTTCCTTCGATTTCGAGGATATTTTGTCGGAGCACTCTTGCATTCCAGTGTCCCACGCCCGACGCGGAGAACTCGACGGACACGACGACCAGCTGGAAATGGCAGCAAGAAAGCCTCCTAACATCACTCGCGAGTGGAGACCGATGTCTTATTAGCAACCAGAGGAGTTTTTAGGGACTCGCTTGTTGCAGCCGGAGCTGACGCTGTACCACCGCTCTCTCACATTAGACGTGCATATTGAACTGTTATCCGTGTTGTGTACTGGACCCGAGTGAGTAACGAAGATTCTCCCGAAGGCTTGATCGTCGATGATGACTCGAATTGAGTTTGAGCTCTCTCTTAACCTTTCGACTCGGCCGCGTTAAGAGGGATATCTACTTCGGACCTGCGGCGCGAAGTCCGGGCATCTGACATCGACCTCGTTCGGCCATGGCCTGAGGCGGTGCTTCTCAACCTTCCTCGCTCCTCAGACCCCTGGATGCGGCTAGGGGCTCCCGTGGATCCGTTGCACGTATCTCGCTCGGTTTATCGACTCATTCTCCTTACACTGTCGCTGATCCTTTCCCTCTCTTGCTCCTCCACGCCGATGACGATGATAGAGTTTTTTGGTAGGATCGAATTTCATCGGCGAACCCAACTTTCTCATAGGTAGCGAAGTCTTCTCGACTCTTTCTCGAAAATATACGATGTCTTGACTCCAGATCAGAGCGCGTTGCTCCCTACGAGCTCGATACTCTGCGCGATTCCGAGTCTTCTCGTTATCTAGCGGCTCTTCTAGCTCCAGCCGTATTGTCCCCGAAGATAGGGGCAGATAGACAAATAATTGAGTTCGCTTCTTCTGTATTGGTCCCGTGGTGGCACGAGACTTATGAGTGAAAGACGACGGTCCGAGAGCCTGAGGGCCGCTGCGGTCGGGTAATAACTTCAATTGGCATATGCCTCCTGTCTGATGGATCGTGCAGGAAGCGTTGACGATGCCGCCGAAGGAAATATTCGTCCGATTATTATAATATACTAAATTCCGTTCGAGTCGAGAGGATATTCTATCAATGAGGTGCCTCCACTTGTTCAGTGACGGAAATTCTTTATTATTCCTCCATGACCAGATCTCACGAGCATAAATGAGCCTCTGAGCAGAACACATTCGGAGAGCCGCGAGACGATGAGGAGAAGATCGAAAATGACCTCACGGTTCTGAGGGAATCTTACCGGCGGCATGGTGGTCGAGGGGTTGGCGTTCCTAGCCTGCTGAGTGCTGAGTGCGGAACGCGAACTTTTCCTCACGCCGCGCAACTCGATTCGCAAGCTCTCTGAAATTATGCTCATTCCGCATGGGCGTCGTCGAGAATAGACCGAGTTGCCTCAAGCGCACCCTTTCCCCGGGGGAAAAAGGAGTCGCGCTGGGCGTCTAAGGAAGAAGCGCCCAGATAAATATCGTAGCCTTAGGATTCCGTGAGATATTCTCCCGCGTGAAAGCGTCGGATGCGATGGAATCTAGGCTCGGAGGAGGAGCTCGCGCACGTATCGAATACGGCGTTTCCTCCGAGAGAATGGAAACCGCGGTTTCTGTGAGAACTAGCCGTCTGCCGGCTCCGGTGCGGAGATCTCCCGCACCCGACGATATATCAATGTGGTCGATGCGAATCTGCAGGTGATGCATTCGGCGCTCTGACTTTCGCCGACTATGCAGTCCAGAATCGATTGCGTCCTCACGGAAGTCTCTGAGCTCTACCTCGTGCCGGCCGTGCCGAAATATATATTCGATGAGATGAGTCGATCGTTCGGATCACGGATGGAGTTTCCCAAAGCATGGGTTTCCGCAAGAACAGAGTGAGTGAGTGAGCGTCCGTGCGCAATTAGAGGCGAGAGAAAAATTTTCCCTCTCTCGACACGTCAGAAGGGACTTCTGCTTCACGGGAATCGGTCAGGTCGCTCAGAAGTCGGTCGACAGGTTCCCCGGCAATTTTTTTCGGATCGTCTTTCCCTCATCCGAAAAGACAAAACCGGTCGCCGACAAAATCCGAAGGCCACCGCCTCTGCCGTCGCAGCTCAATAGAGAGCACGAAGAAGAGAAGAGGGAACACCAACCGAAAGAAACAGAGAGAAGCGGATGCTAAATGAGCCTTGAAACAATATTGGATTTAGGCTCCGATGCAGACTCGGAGCGCCAGTGGAAGTCCCAAAGACGGCGGCGCCGGCGTCGGTGGGTCGCTACCGACAGGCAGTAGTGGGGACGGACGGAGTCCTCTCTTCTCGGGGAGACGGGATGTCTTTCTGTCGTACTCCAGGAGATTTTGTGTCTTTTGAGCGCAGCTCGTCAGTCAGTCAGTCGCCGGCAGCCGGCTCGACATCGCTCGGGAAGTGCTTAGTTGACAGTTTGAAAATTCCCTCTAATGCCCGCGCTCCCGAATTCCCTTTCTTCTGAGTTGGCGGCGCGAAGATACATGACTCGGATTCCTCGTCTTCGGTCTTCGTTGATCGCTTAGGACAACCCTGATATAATTTCAATTCAAGAGACTGAGGACCTCGAGATTAAAAAAAAATGTAGAACAGGATGAGCCGCACCGATACTATATCTCGACTTGCTCACGCCTCAGGGCTGTGTAACTGACTGAAGCTGACCAATCCATGGAAAAACGCGGTCTCTGGCGGGGAAACCGTGAGTCTGCTGAGGAACGCCCCATCCCGAAAGAGCCTCCCCCCTCGAACGCCGCTTTCCGGGGAGAGTCGAGGACACCGGGGTCCTCGCCTTCGATATTTTGACTCCCGGATGCTTCTCCATCGGGAACAGCAGAACGAATTTCCCGCCGCGAGTCATTTGAGAATGTAGATGTTCGGACGCCGAATTTCCCCTGGCCGCCGCCTCGCCGTGCGCATGGTGGATCGGGGGACAACGATAATGATGTTTGCAAGAACCAGGAAGACGACCACAGCCCTCCGAGTCATCTACGCATCTTTGACGCCGACACAGATGTCTGCGAGCGAGACTTCCGTCTCTCATGCAAGTCCTGCGCTCGTTCCCGAGGAGGATAGAGCAAGCCTTCCGTGTTCCGACAATCGGCGGCGAGCTCGTTGGTCGATTCGTCGCCCGCTGGCCTTCTGCGATGGATAGTTTTCCTCGCCGGATTCTTCGAGTTTATCGAGAGACAGCTCCCTTTCCCTGGATGGTTGCGCTCTTCCTCGAACTCAGAGACCTCGGTACCCTTGCCAACGGAAGAAATAGGTCGAGAACTCCAACGACAGAGTTTTGCTCTGAGGGTCATCCGAGCGATTATTGCTGTTGGTCCATGGCTTCACTCGGAATCATTCGCGGTCATTGGTCGAACGAATAGTTAACCCTGTGTACGTGGAATACACGCGGCATCATCAGCGCCCAGATTGCGTCCATCCAATGCCCGAGACTCGATAACTTCGGGGGGGCATCCGACTTCAGTGACAACGCTGGAAACCTACAGGGATAGTACGTTTGTCTGCAGACGCACACGTGCTTGCCATGTTGTCCGGCCGCCTCAAGCAGCAATGCCTGTGGCGCCGCTCGTGGCCCCCGCAAGAAACCACTTGCCGTGAAGAGTGCCGTCGGACAGCGTAATCACCAGACGGCGCTATGGGTGCCGTGGGTCGGATTCGCTCGTCAAAGTATGATTTGAAAGGAGGCAGGCTAATGCCGACAGAGACAGCTCATCGCGACATCGTTTCATTTTTCATAAAAAAAATATAATTCCTCTTTCTGCTGTCGCTTCCATCGCTATGCTCCTGGGAGTTTGCATGGAAACTTGTTGACTGTTTGCGGGGACCACCATTGAGAGGGAAATATACGCCCGGAAGAAATACTGATCCCTCGGACGATACTCGAGCAATTCTCTTGTGCCCGAGTTTCACGAGCTTTGACTGCATTCCGCGAACGCTCGAGGAATTCTCTATTTATCCATGCTTCGGACGAATTAAAAAAATAGGATCGAGGTGAACGATGTGCTCTTGAGGTTCAGCAATATCACCTCCGGTTGATATTTTCGTCCCTGGAGCAGTCGGCGCGGGGAATCGGCATGGAATGAGATGGAAGAGCCAATTTCCGGCTTGTTATCGAATTACGTCCCGGTAAGCTCGCTGAAATCGTGAATCCCTACTTGTACGTAAAGCGGAGCGGGTAGATCCCAGCTAATCACTGGGTATTCTTCTGTGAATCGGAAACATCTCTCCGCTCACCTCGTAGGCCAGAGCGTAGGGCAAGGGACGGGGGCACAAAAATCACCACAGTGGCAAGTAAACTTTTTATGCTTCGGTATCCTGAAGCTTACATTGAGCGGCAGCGGTGGCGAGAAGCGTGGAAGCGGAGGCTTCTCGCTCCGGTCCCGGAGGAATCGTCTCCCGCACTAGTCTCTATGGCTCCCGCTCGAGTGAGGCGGCCACTGTGTCATATCTTAGCTCCATTCTTCTTCTCGGCCTCCGCCGGCCGCCTACTCCAGTCTCTTCGGTCTGCATACTCCGTCCGCGCTTTCTGCTCCTCCTTTTCCTTCGTCGTTCATCCCGATGCCGTTCGGGCCCCGCCGGCCCCTAAGCCGAGGCACGACGTGCCACTCGCGGGCGGTGAGTTGTATAATACTACCGATATCTTTTGAGAAGTTTTATTGTCAGATGGTCGTCTCCGGGGTCGTTGTCGTTGCGGCGGTCGTCGACGACGATGAAGAGCCGAGCATGCGAGTGTGGGTGTGTATATCGTTCCTACGTCAGAGAGGCTGAGCATGAAAGTGATTTTTTGTTATTGCGTCGAGTTTTTGCGGGCTACATTGGTAATGAGTTCTAGTGGTCCCAAGTGGGTGAGGCTCCACGGACGCGGCCGCCGAGGACGAGCCGTAACTGTAGACAGCCACACCAATCGAAGGCCAGAGTATCAAGTAGCCGCCCCAGCTCGCAAAGAGCAACTAGGTCAGTAAACGTTGGCGAAAAGTAGAAAGCTAATTAACGCTAACCCAAAGGATGCTGAACGGGACTCCAAACCGCAGCTACAAGCTCAGCCAGCGTTCCGGACGGTCAGACGGACCCCATGTCCGAAGCGAGTGGAAAACTGGCTCGCTGGAGCCTTCTGTTTATAGTGCTAAGTTTCTTTTATGTGCGAAGCCCTCGACTCTTGTACCTCGTCGAAAAGCGAGCGTTCCTTGGCTGAGAACCCTCCAATGTCATTCGTCGTTGTCGTTGTTGTTGATGTTTTACGTACCGACAGAATCACCAACGCTTGCGGCTTTTCAAAGCCCTAGCATGTCTGCCTGCTCGCTTGCCCATCCGCCTGCTCAGCCAGTCGAGCGCTCGAGGAGGCGAGGGAGCAGCCCACGGTTCACCACTAAGCAGCCCGTCTGCCTAACCCAATAAGAAAAAGGAAACGTTCCTCTTTTTAAGAAGCCACCGAAAGAAACCTCTTTTCACAATGCATTCAGAGGCCGTATCAGCCAGTAGGCCGAGCAGCCCGCCAACCAGCTTGACTGACTGCCCGTCATTCCCTCTACCGCCCGTTTGCTCGGCAAGCGAGCCGTGGCTGAGCAAATCCAAGTGAATCGGCGTCGTTCAGAATCTCTCCGTTGGAGCAGGGACGCATTTTTCCTCTCGATGGCTGCTGCGGGTCAGAACCGACTCAATCGCTTGTGAGGTGTCGCGAGTACCCACAATGTGAACCCGCGAAGATATTCAATGATATCGCAAGGTAGTTATAATAATCAGCAGCCTGGTTCAGATCGACAAGGAGTCGATCAACATCCTGCACGCGCCGGTCCTCTATCCCGGACGGTCGCGGGAGCTGTAAAACCCAGGCGGACTGGTTCGACAACCAAATCGGGAGAGGATTTTCAAGCGCTGTCAACAAGGAAGGGTTAACATCACTTTGCAGTCGCTCACTCGTTTGCCCTGGTGCCCATCTGCTACACATGCTCGTGATATTCTGCGAAGTAGCCGCTGTTTATACGAAAATTTATGATGTTTTTACAGCGCGCAGCACGTTGACGGCCCGTGCTACCCGCTGCTGCTCGCGCGCGGACATCGACGGACCGCCAAACAACTATAAATTTCATCGTTAATGATTATAATTTTATAGACTCTTCGTTACTCTCCGACTAGTCCCCCCTCCCCCCCCCTCGATCAGCTACATCGAAGAGACTGGGCATCGCAACGTGTGCTGTGAGCATCTGATCGGGATCCAGCGAAAACTCTCGGGGTAGCATTGTTTGGTTGCTGTCTCCTGTGAGTGACCCGTAGAGGGGAATCTCCGGGGCTAAGAGGCTTACGTCTGCTGGCGAACTCGGGAGACATAACTTGCCGGAAAACAAGCAAGTGCGCAGACTTGGGGAGATTTCCCTGCAGAGGTTCATCATTATTTCCGAGGTTCGTCACTTGAAGGAGGAACAACGGACTCTTCGGCTCCGATGTTGAGTGCATCAATCATGCTCTCGATGCCTCATCCGGCGATCCCCGATTTGGGAATAATTTCGGCGAACAGAATTGTGGGACCTTGCCAGAATCTTCCAGAAAGCTCGATCATCGTCTACACCAACGAGAATGCTCTAGACTCTAGACCCTCCTCGGAAGAGGTCTTCGAGGAGACTATCTTGAGGTGTTCCAGGGGTCGGGATCTTTTGGAGAGCAAGGGAAAATATGAGAATTCGAATGCGACCCACTGAAAAATTGAACAAAGGTCCGCTTTACGCGAGGGCTTCATACTCAAGGATAGTCGATGGCGGGCTTGGGTCGGACTCGGGCGATGATAATTGGACGGAGGGAGAGGAATCAACGGCTCGGTGTAGAAATGATTGCTGAACACAGTCCACTACAAACAACGGAACTGTGCTCTCCCGAACGTGGACTAATATTTGTGGTGCATTAAATGTCACCGATAGACGTGCCCGCATGCTTGCCCTTGAGGTAACTTTCGAGGCGAGCCGGTTCCTCGCTTGGAAGAATGAGCAAACGTCGGAAATTCAGCGGAAGCGAAGACAAGTGAGTGAACGTCCGAGTTTGGTTTGCACAAAAAAAGTCGAGAAGAGGAATCGCCCGCGGCTACAGACTCTCCGATCAGGAGTATAGATAGGAGGATGCATGGATTGACGGATAAATTGATAAATTGATGAATAAGGGAATAGGAGTTCAGAATTCGGCGCTCGAGTTCTGCTCCCGGAGAACGCATAACGTATTTAGGAGAGCCGCGGCTGTTTTCCACGCGATGAAGTTCGCGAAGCGAGCCAGTTCCTCCTCTTCCCTGCTGTTGTGATTGGCTGAAAGACGAACTGTGGTTCGTTCTCGCGTCAATTTCCTGTCAAGCCAGGTTTGCGACGACGACGACGACGACCGTGTCGACGAGGAGGAAGGGATCGGCGTTCGCTGTCATGGCGAGCAGAGTAAAATGAAGAGCCACCGAAACTCACTCCGAAACTGCGAGAATATTCTTCGCCCAGATCTTCCGAGAACTTCCATCTGTTGAGAATTGTCAAAGCGAGAACCAGGCTTGGACGTGTGAATTAGAAAATAGAGCTCATCACTCCGAAGGAACTATGATCGAATGTCCCGCCGCGAGATTCAGCGCTGGATCTCGCGGCGTCGTGTCACGAGAAGGAATCGTTATCCTCTCTGAGAATTGGGAAATTCAGGATGAGATCGAATCAAATCGGGAATCCTGGTCTCTCCCCCGTGAGCGCTGCGAGACGGAATATTTCCCGGCAGTCAGCGTACGTTGGTCGCACGCCTGCTCGACCGTCGCGTCGCCAAATTCAAAATGCAATTTGAAAATGGCTGGCTGGTTGCTCGCTCAGTCACTTGCAGAGGACGGGGCTTGGGAAGTACAAATAGTAGCGATGCGGCAAGAAACCGTCTGTCGGTTCGTCCAAGCGTTTGAGTGTCTTTTCCTTCTTCCTCTCACTGTGCGCTACTCTTCTCGACCGCTCCCCCAACTCCTGTCTCCCCGACTGACTGTGGATGCAGCGAACGGAAGAGAGCAAGCGAGCCGACAGTCGCGCGAAGGGGCGGCTTGCAGGCGAACGAAAAGTCCTATGTACATAAATGCATTGGAAAAGAGAAGAAGAAGAAACCACGCTGAATCAGCTCGTCGGCGCAACCCGCCACTAACCAACCGAGCAAGCGGGCGGCGACGGTGCCTGCCTGCCAGCCGCCCTTCTGTTTTAGCTTCAACTTGCCGCGACTCGTCGAACCACCCCTCCTCCTGCCGGCGCTAGCGCCGTTCCCTACGAAAGCGGCAGCACCCGGAACGCCGGGTTCGCTTGCCACTTTTGCCATTCAGGGCCAGGCGCCAAGCTCTGCGAACGCCCGGAAGTTTAGCGCGTGAGACGCATGCAAAAACCGAAATAGCCACGTAGCCAGACAGCCCGTCTTGCCCCGCTCGGGTAACACCGCCTGTTGGCTCGGAGGGGTCCAGACCCTTCGAGCAACACCGGCTCCCCCTCGTCCGAGCAATAGGTGAGAGCGCACTTTGATTTATCTGTTTCCTGATCTGGGACTCGTGATCAAGTGTGTTATAAGCGTGTTATACATATGTACGTCGCGCTTCGTTTCATCTACGAGCTACGTATCCGCTATACGAGCTTTTGTAGAGGTATGGAGCGAATCTCCTCGGGCAGACGGACGGGCGGACGGACAAACAGACAGTCGGATCGGCTCGGTAACATGCCCTCCAGTGGCCGCCTCTCCTGGCTGAGGCAAACTTTCAATTGAGAAAGTTGCGAGCCGTGATTGGCTACTCTCGAATGCCATCTCTTGGCTTCACTGCACCCAAAGATTCCACTGATGGAGTCCTCGAAATGAAACCGACGACAACATTAGGAGACTGTCGTCGTCGCTGTCGCATTCAACCAATCATCATCGTCGTCGCCGCCGTCTCTTGAGTCGGCCCATCCGACCGGATATCCAGCCGACCGAGACTTCCATAAATCGTCCACAGAGCGTGGCGCACGAATCCAGAGAGCAATTTGCAAAAACACGAGTTCATGAACGGTAATTATGCGTGAAATGAAAAAGAACAGCCGGAGGAGTTAATTTTTGTCAAGCGGCTTATTGTTCTTCATTAGATTAGTGACTCGTTCGTTGAGGACTCCCTTCATTCGTTGTCCCTGTCCCCTTGTTCCCGCTTCCCGCCACTATGTATATGTGTGTCCAAGCGACCGGCCACTTGACCCCCTAAGAGATGCTCATGGTCCGCTCTGCCCCTCCCGTTTCCCGAATTTGTGCGTGTAGAAGATTCGATAAGAAAATCCTCAGCTAACAGCCAACAACCTTGGAGATGTATTCTCCAAAAACATTCTCCTCCCTCATCCGACAGGGGAGGGGAAGCGAAGGAAAGCGCAAAGGAATCGAATGTCAGGAAAGCCACCGTTACCACGGAACTCTCGACATGGTGTTCGCCGGTACCGAGCTATCTGTTTGGCTAATACAGCTTGAGTTAAGTGGTTTACGGTGTAGTGCCTCCGCCGGTCCCGATGGAGATCTCCCGTATCGCCCACAACAGTCGTCTCTGATCGAAGAATTCCTCGAGGAGCCGGAGAAGCCCTTGCCTTGCAGGATTTGCTCCCTCGCTCTTCCCTCTCCCCCTCGCCCCTACTCTCGTCGTCGACTAGCTGTCACTTCTCATCAGGTGAGCCGACCCCCGACCTTCAGCATCGTTGATCTCCCTCCCAACCTCCGCTCGCTTGACCCTCATTCCCTCCATTTGTCCCTCCTCGCCCGACTACGATGGCCGCTCGGAACCCATCTCCGTATATCATCTCGCTCACATCTTCGCTCCAATTAAGCCGGACGGTCGTCGTCCATTCGCCGAGCAATCTCTCCAGTGGACTACTGTGGCCGTCGTCCGGGGACGCTCGTCAGCGAGAGAGGGAGCTCCGGTCGTCGACCATCGATGATATATCGGCTCTGGACAACATTTAAATATGCACTTAATGGTGGTCCCGTTCCAGACAGACGGCGAACGAATGAGCGACAATGGGTCGCTCACTCGCTCAGCCGACGGGGTGTTGAGTAAGATAACGAACATCGAAGGCAACGACAGCCTGGGCGACCATCGAGATTTGTCAAAGGCGACGAGCCGCGTCGAACAATTTTCGCACGCATGAAAGACTGTCGTTTTCGTTTTTTTTTTTTCACGTTCCCCTAGAGCTCCTGGTCCCGTTTAATTCGTTAACACAAAGCTTGAACTCCGAACGACTGACTTCCACCGACCTCTGTTGCACGCGACACCTCCCGGTGGAGTAGAACATCGGTGCTCGTCATCGCTCCGCGTACTTCAAAACTACCTAAGAGGCGACAACTCTCGTATGCACCGCTGCTCGCGGTGGCAGAAGACTTTGAGAGCGGTGGTGGCAGCAGCAGCAGCAGCCAGTCTGCATATACGTACGTATTCTGTCTCGGAAGAACTATGCTTCCGTTCTCCGACGTCGTTGAAACTGCCACTTAGGTGGTGCAGCCATTTTCCAAACAGATGGAAGACGAGGACGGCGACGGCGGCGGCGCTTGTTCAGCCGCCGCCGACGTCGCCTCCTCCACACCAGCTGTCCAAGGTCGACGGTGAAGAGGAACAGCGAGAACAACAACGACGCCGGCGGAAAATGGGAAGAAAAACGCGCGGAGAAGCGTCACTCACAACACCTCGCACGAACAGAAACGAACTCAAAATATAATCGCTTCTGCTCTCCTCGCTCCGGTCGCTTCTAGAAGCGGCCCGGTGCCATGAAATGCATCATTGAACCTCATTGGATCACCGCGACCGCCCTCAACACGCTTGTGAAACCTGCTCGGGCCAGGTCCGCTGAATGGAGTGACGAACATACGGGAAACGTGTGATAGAGGTAGTGAGCCTTGATGAAGGAGAGAACGGCTCTGCGAATGATCCGAATCTGTGATCCTTCTTTTTGGGAACACTGTCACTCTGAGGGAAACCCTTACTAGAACGTTTTTCGGTACCGTCACGGAAACCTCCACGGAAGACTTCCACGGAAGCCTCAACGGAAACCTCGCCTCCATCTTCAGTTATACCGTGGTCGATTCTGGAACGGAATTCGGTGAAGTTCTGCCGGGCATGAGGAAAAAGTTTCTGGTCTAGTTTCCCTCCAAAGGGAAAAGTCGGAGGGATAAAAACTCCGGAGACAAGTTCACGAAGTGAAACCTGCTTGACACGGACCGAGGTCAAGGAACGGTTGCGCAAGAAGCGTCAAGTACTCGAATCGAGAGTGGTGAGCTCTGACGAACTCCCTAGACGGCATCACCGATTTATGTGGAATCTCCATGAGCGCGACCGGTATCTTTTGCCGGAGCCGTGGCGCCGCAGTTGCCATCGGTACGGTACCCTTTCGTCTCGCTCGAGAGACGTGTCACCTCGATTGGATAGCTTGCCCGCGGGAACTTCGGAGGGCGGGGGCTGTGTACGGATCTTTCGAAGCAAGCAGATTTCGTTCTTTATCTGTGCTTTGCCAGATGAGCTGGGTTTCCGATACATAGGACGCGTAATTCATTTAGGTATACCTAATTTCCCTCGCTTGTCGGAAAAACTCTCCGACCAGATTTCAATGCGTTGGAGGCTGGAAGCAGAAAAAATCGATCGGAACAGTGGGAAAAATCATCTCGGGAGCGGATGTTTCGTTCTCTCGCACAGAGAAGCTTATCATCGTCAAGCAGATCTGCTGACTCAGGCGTCGCTGCTACTCCTCCGCCTCTCGAACCCAATGGCCGATGCTTCGGCGAAATCTACTATTGACAAACCTCGTGAAAGCGTAACGGCCGCACCGGTTCTCATTGTCGACGATTCAGAGGCGGTCGAGACGACATTGAGGCCAGAGACGGAGTTCTGATGTTTCGCAATCGGAAAACCCACGCTCCCACGCTCGCATGTATCTGTTTGGGGCACGGTCGTACTGCGGATGACGTGCAGCCCGGTCAGCGGATCAGAGGATTCGCGAGTCACTTGTCGAGAAGGGCACGTGCGGCATCGTCGGATGCATATCTTCAACCCGGCCCACTAATTTCAGAACTAATAAAAGCATAGAAGTAGGTTGAGTTGATACGAATTTCTGATAACGTCTGATGGATGCGCATCTGCTACCACCACGGCAACCGCGGCCTTCTACGGCCGTTTTATGCGTGCCAGCCGAAACTACATACGTCAGCGAACGCAGTGAGGATTGTGCAAATCCCAGCCTTCCTGCGGGGCGTCATGGGAGGAGCATCCTCAAACAGTTATTTTCCGCCGTTGTCAATGATTTCTCCTGAGGTCGACATCGCGAGGGCTCAGCGCGACGCAGCTTTTGTGTGGGGATGTCCGCGATAAGAACTCTGTCTGTCAACGGGTCAGATTAGAGCCGGGGCTAGATTACCTCAAATCCACTTGATTTCCCGCAAATTTTTGATCGCGGACCCGGATAGTGCCCGTCTCCCTGTCAGACGGGCGACCTCGGAACACTCATGATCACTATCTCACCCGGCTAACCAGAAAGCGTGGTCTGAAGTCGACGGTACGTTTTGCGACTCTAAACTCTAAACCACATTTTTTTTTCGCTTGGTCGCCATCAAAGCTGCCCCGATAGAGACTCTGTCGCACCGAAGGTGCAAAATATGTTCGTCAGATGGCCGGTCCAAGCTTTCCTTGATTAGACGGTTAGTCGAGGACTGCAGGCATTCGGACGCGGAGAAAGTGATTTGCGTAGTGGGCCCCAGGGCATCGTGGACACACGGCGGCCCGTGGCTGTATCGTACGACCATCTAGTGCATAGTTTATCGTTCACGAAGGATAACGGCAGAACTAATAAACAGTCGCACGAAAAACAATGAGCACCCGCGTGGCTATCGTTGGGCGGGTATAGCGCTTATGAATTGATTTTATCTTCGCCGAAACCAAACAAAATAAAACAGAAAACATAAGTTCACGCAGAACAATTCTGTGGAGCTGGAAACCCCTATAGCCGAATCGAATGCTCGATGCTCATTCCAAATTCATCGGAGTGCACCGGCGGCTCACATCAACGCTATGTCTTTGGTGGTTGGTCCTCAGACGACGGTACGGAGCCTTGGGTCGTCGCGCCTTAGCCGTCGAGCCGCGTTCGTTTCCCCTACAATGTATCCGTCTCGCGAAAGCGTGAGAATGAAGGAAAATGAACTTGACACCGGATCCGTCGACGCCAACGACACCTCATCACATCGTTGCCGCCGCCGTGTTAAGCCGGGCAGAGTTGCTGAGCACTTCATGCGGCGTGTACCCACCCGTCCTTGCCATGAAGCCAGACTCCGGAGCGGGAAACGGATGTCATCACCTTTGTTTGGCTGCTCGCTCGACTCTCTGCAAAGCGAACGAGCGAGGGATAGACCGGGGGAGCTTCGACACGCCAAGAGTTTCTTTCCGCTGGGAATGACTTACAGCCGACAAGAAACTCGGCACAGCTCGTCGCCTTGACGCAGTCCAGCAGAACACGGCCATATCTTTCGGAACATTCGTCGACACTCGGTCTCAGCGTCCAGTCACTACCGTTAGGTAGTACCGATTCTCGGGACTCTTGATTCCGGAGGAACTCCGGTGTCGGCGTGGGAATTCCTTCCCAGAAGAGCTTTTTCTGTCGGCCTGTTTGAGCTCGGAGAATCGTCCTCAAGTGCGCTGCTCCACACCCATCGGAGTGTCCGTGTCTTCTTGATACATGAATAGGGTCCCGTGCGCTATGCGGATGGGAAAGCAACGAAGAAACTCCGCGAGAGTTCTTCAACTTATACCCTTCGGGTGACAAAACCCAAGCCCAATATTCGGTGGGCTCCGAATTTTTTCCCCTTAGTGACGCACATCGATCACGGACTCATTGCGAGAAAGAGCCTTGTATCGCCGAATGTCCGGTCGGCGTATGGACGTGCGAGCTGAACGCTCTCTCGCCTGGTCGCTGGACCGGTTGCGTAGACGCTCACTTCGTCCTTAGACCATAAATCGCCTTAATTTCCGCCTTTTCGTTTTCTCGAGGGCGCCGTTGCTCTGATTCAACGAATGGCGTCGATGTTCATTCATCCCGAGGGCTCGGTCCTCGGGGATCCCGAAAGCTCCGCGTTGCCGAACAGCCACGCTTTCGCTTGGCCGAGTAAGCTTTCCTCCGGTGAGCGTGGATTTTTATCCTCTCAAGTGCTCGACGAAGACCATATAGTTCATATTTCATTCCGTAAGGCCTCTCCTGTAGGCAGTACTCGAAAACAAACAGTTAATTATCCACCGGGCTTTAGTTCCTTGCTCGCTCCTCCTTATCTCATTTCGGTTCGCGAGCCAGATTTCCTACGGCTACGAGTATCTCCACTGTCGTGTCTAGTTCCCTCGGCTCGCCCGCTCGCTAATGGAATCCGAACGGGGACTAACGGCGGATATGTCTCGAATTTGATCGGGTTATCGTTTTGCGAAAAGCCGGAACGATTCCTGCAACGAATGGTAGCGTAGTGAAATATATTGTCTTAGAGTATCTGAACGATCTCATTCCGAGCTCGGAGGAGCCGCGATGACCATGAAGGGTTGGACGGGTATTCCCAGTCAGAGTAATTTCCCGGACGCGCCTTTCCAATCAGAATATCCGAATTTTCTCCGCCGTATCGAACTCGATCATTCTTGCACCCTCAAGCAACAAACGTGGAAAATGATCAAACTTGATCGCTTCTGGAACTTCGCTCATTGACAATAAGCGAAGATGAGACCGAATCTTCCCCGAGGGAACCACTGAGGGAAATGGCCGCCGATATCTGGAGGTCGAAGCTCAAGCCTAGTCGAGCTCCGCGTGGAGTTGACGGCTCCATCCTCGAACCGCGATAACTCCAACGACACATCATGTCCCGAATTTCTTGAGCTTCTTCCCGAACAGAGAATAAGCGATTCGTCCGAAAGAGCGCGCTTCTCGAGATCTTGGTGGCGGAGGCAAAGTAGCCAGCCGACTCGGACTACCCTCTGCGTAGTCTCTGGTGGTTTCTGCGAGATAGTCACAATCAACGCGTCGTCATCTGCCAGAGATCATTGGAAGATCATCATCACTTATGTCAGTGGAGATTCGGCGCTAAAAGCGCGCGCCGACTCCTCGAAACCCAACAGAAAGATTTCCGGGGACTCCGCTGTCAAATTTCTCCAACGTTGTCCTCGCAATCGTCGAATCCCCAAATACCTCGCGACGGAGCCGATATCGGCAAGGTCGGCTCGAAAATCGCAAGCATTCTCGATGTAAACGAAATTCGCCGCCCCGACTGTTCCCTCTATTAGCGATTGGAGCTCTCTGATAAGTTTTCCTGTGATGGAAAAAATGTCGACCCTTTGAGTTAGGCCCGAAAAATCCCGTTGTCGTGTGAGCGAGGCTTTTGGTCCACGAGATTCATCCCCGCTCCGCGCCGAGAGAAACCCCCCTGCTGCGCTGCATTCGACCGAGGATGTCGCATTGTTCGGGGGTCTTTCAGAGATCAGCCATCAGGATCAGCATAGATTCTAGCGTTGGAATCAAGATTCATATCAATCCCTTTATCCGCTCTTCAGAGCAGGATTATCATCAAGAAAGATTGCGGTCCGAGACTTCGCGGAGCGCTCAACAAACCAGGTCGAGAGAATTTGAATATAATCGATGGAAGATATCCCGGGCTCCGGTCCGAATCAGGTTGACAAAAGTGCGGCCGCTAAGTTCGGGAGCCATCCCATAAATCACAGAGGAGAGGTCCCGGTTCCGCATGCTCCACGAGGCGTTCTGTTGCGAGTCATGAGGCTCACGTCAGCGGCCGAGGTTGCTGCTCCGATTTCTGGTCGAGTCAACCAGAGGGACGAGGACTGCAAAAGAACCAGCAGCCGAAGAGCGAGCAATCCTTGATCGTCGTCAAGACGCTTGAAGCGGAGAGTGGTGTCAATGGCACTTTTGTGCAAATGAGGAAAACTGCGTGTCCGTGCAGCTAAAGTTATGAAGAGACTCCCGATGAGAAAGCTTCATATTTTACAAGTTTCTGCCATCCTCAAAGTTTGCCCGGTCGCAGCGGCGAGCGTTTCGGGCTGTGCTCGTGTACTCAAGCGCTTGCTCAACCGCTCGTTTGTTTCGCGGCCAGCGGGCGGACGGCCGGTGGACCGCCCGAACGACCGGCCAGCCGAGCCGCGGTGAATAATTGGCCGCATGTGAAAAAAATCTTGAATTCGTTGTTCCGTTTTCCCATCTAAATTGAAGATCACAAAAGCTGACTTGCGGCTCTGCTTGCCAAGAGCCAGCTCCTCGACCTTGGGAAACATTTCGGATTTCACTGAAAGCTCTCACTTAATTTCTAGCGACTGCAGCAGTGCACGAAATATCTATACGAAATATCTAATCTCATACTCTACCCAGTTCGGTCAGATAGCTTTCATATCCCTTCTCGCACTGTTGGAGAGAGGGAAAACGTGCGGGGATCACTCGCGCTCACAAAGAAGAGGGATTCGTATGATGCAGACTCTCGCCGGCAGCGGAGAATTCGGTCGGAAACTCTCAAAAGCACGCGCAGCCAACTTGAAGAGCCGGTGAAGTTTATTCTCAATTTTTAGAACGCTATTGATGGCACCAGCTGCCACTGCCACACTTTCCCATTCATAACGCCGCGCGCGCCGCCCGGTTTATGAGCGTTTGAGGCGTAGACGAGGCGTCCATAGGGGATGCGCCCGTGGGCGTCCGCGAATCCTTTGTATTTTTAACATTCACGTCACTCACTCATTTTCGACCAGCTCCCCGGCGAGTTGTCCGCTCAGCCAGCCAGCCAGCCGGTCGCCCAGTCCCGCGCTCCCGAAACTTGAGGAATTCATGTCAGAGTTTCCAGACGAAGCGACAGTCGTTCTATTGGATCCAACTCCCGGATGACAGACCGACGGACCAACGGACGGAACGACGAACGGTCGATAGAGATGGAGAAAATATCGGAGAATCTAAGGGGAAGGAAAGGAGAGATTTGAATTGGAAATCCCGATTGCGCGCACTTCATTCACGTGCCGTCTTAATACCACTGCCGTGTTCCCTCCCCGGACTCGGCTGTGCGCTGCTGTACGCTGACCCGCAATCAGAGCAACAATTTGCCCGATTCTCCCAGTGCAGTCTATCGGATTTGGGGAAATTCGAAGGAACTCGAGCTGCACAGATTCTAGCGGTGCGGAAATGACGAATCTCTGCGAGGGAATGCCACGAAAACTCGTCGGAGTAGCTACGACGTCGGATCACGAGTTCGAGAGTTGCAGTGGAGCTCCATGAAGAAAAAAGGACCGACCTTCCGACCAATAATTTCCCGCGCTCGAGTTGCCGTGGCAGCCAGTGATGACGCCGCTGCTGCTCGTTGTGGCCTGAGCCGTCAACGCGGAAGACGTGCCGTTCGTGCCTCTCGCAGCACGGCGATGCTTCTTCAAGTCGCGGATGCCCCCATCGGAAAGCTAATTTGGGAGTCAAATTACCTCTCGGCCCGCACACCCTCCTAGAACGGCAATCTTCCCATGCAGCCATCATCTACTGCATGCATTTTCGCTTTTGGAGTTCCGCTGTCGGCCGCATCTTCGCAGCTTGCCAACCGAAGATGTCGGGTTAAGTTGCCTCTCGTTCGCCGCCAAGAGTTATTTATCTTGTGCACGACGCCAGCGACCGTGAGACTGCCAAGAGATTTATATCTTGGATTTCATTAGTTTATTCCAAGAAGAATCCGTTCTTTGAGATAAACCAGCTCTGTGCCATAGACGAGATCGAAGGAAGGTTTCGATCCACGAACCGACAAAGTTCAGAAGGTCTCCGCTTTGATCGTTCCCTACATATCGAGACGAGGGGTCCTTCTTCCATTCCCGATTCGAGTCGTGTCGGATGACCTTCATTTTTTCCCCTGAAGCTGTGAATGCTCCTGGGAAAGGAAAAAGAGTAGGTAAGAGAAAAAAACGACGCAGTCAGGGCGATTTGGGCGCGCCGCACATCATCCCATAGTGCTCCCGGCGAAAATCTTGGAGCGGCGTAGCGGCTGACGTGCCATTGCCCGACCACGGCCCGGTCGTTTTGCTAGATCGACGATCTTCGATCCAGTTTACCTGGGTCCGAGGGAACGGCGACCACTTCCCTAGATTCCGACGAATTCCACATTGCCAGAGTCGGATCCCTGAGGCTTTCATTCGGGAATCAGGATGAAACCCGCGAAAAGTAGAGAAGGAGAAAGGGGCATCCATCAGATGATCGGAGCCTCGGCTCGTAATTCACACAATCGAATATCTGGGCATTCTCCGATCTCCCCACCGCTGCATCTTCCCAATGCGTATCGGCAGAGGGCGTACCTCCGAAAAGAGAGTTGGATTCGGAGATGGTGAGATTTTTCGTCCCGATCGACGCGGAAAGAAAGTTCCATTGTATTCAAGAACAAATTCAAGCAGCGAAATCAAAAGAGGCAGCTGCGATAGGTTCCCGGTTGGTTTTCGCAACGTGCACTTCTCCGCCCTCTACTCCGGCCCTACTACTCCTTTCAAAGGCTCCTAGTTCCTCGGTGGCCTCCCTCAGAACTTGGGCAAACGGGCCGAGGGGCGGACGAGCAGCCGATTCTCGTCTTCTAGATTGTGAGAAGCAGAACGGGCCGCATGGAATCGAACTAAGCAGCGCAAGGCAAGCTGGGCCTAGGAAAGAAATTCGATATATTCTCCCATTCGCCATCCTTCTCTTTCGGCTCTAAGCAATGAGTAGGAGTTTCATTCTCTCGTCGATCTGTGGGGAGCGGGTCGGTCTGCCTCGCGCCCGCCCGCCCGCCCGCTCGCTCGCTCGGCTGGCAAACAGACCAGAGAATTGTGAATCTTTATCGTTTCGCCTCGATCCGGAAATAAATCCATCGAAGATTTGAATTTATCGGAATATTCGCCGCTCACTCGCGCGTTGAGGGCGGGCGACACTGCACTCATCGAAAACGACGAGGACGACGACGACGATCGATCCCGCGGTATCAGATCAATAATTATACTGGTAGTTCCCGTCCTCGATCCTCGCAGACAGCAGCTTGTCGTCGAGTTCGTACAGACTTCCCGAAGTGACGCGACTTTCATAACAACGAGACGAGCTCGAAGGGTTTATAAACGAGCGAGCAAGCGAGCGACCCGACTACAAATGTGTTCGTCGTTGCCTGGAGTCTATCAATTCTCGAGCTCCATCGGAAGTCTGATTTAAGTTAACTTCGAGCCCATTCGATAAATCAATCCGTCGATCGATTAAGCAATCAATCAAACTAAGTCCTCTCTGATACGTCGATGCGTTCAGCCTCAGTCAGCCATCCGTCAATCAAGAGAAGAGTCTCCCGTCTGCTCTCCCAATGTTTGTATGGAGTCAATTTGTTATTCATGACGACACCGAGTCCAATACACCTTGCCTCGCTTTGTTTTAATTTGCTTTCATGCGCGATTCCGGCAGCGTAAATCGTGCGTTCGCTCCCAGCGAAGCCGAGAAAGCAGCCACGACGATTTATTTGAGTCATCAAGTTCTTCAAGCTCCGGGAAAGTGAAGATTTTGACGGACAGAGGTCGAAATCGAGCGGTCGCCAGGGAGAGCCTTCCTTAGGTTCGAGGGTTCAGGCAGCCGGAATGTTCGAACATCGACATATCTCGATTTCGTCGCGGAAGTGGTCTATCTTATCGCTAGGAGACGATGAATATTCCATCAGATCCTATTACCGAGTGACTTCGGGAAATAACGAAGAGAACTCGGATACTATGCTCGATTCTAATTAAGAGGGATTCACTCATTAGTGTATAATTAAAAAAGTCGAGCATAATAAAGCTGCGGTGTTTTTTTTCCTCCGCGCGGAAGGAACAGCTCTGTTTTCATTGACAGGTCGATGGCCAGAAATGCGATTCCTGGGAAATTCTCCGCCGTCGCGTTCCTTCTTTCTTCTCGTTTCGCGTCGGGAGTATTCCATGGAGAACCGAAGTGACGAGCTATCATATATCGGTCGTCCTGGAATCCCCACTCGGTATGAATTCCTCCCGATTTTCTATGATGTTTGGATCATCGTGCTGCTATATGATTTCCACGGCGATCTCCTCCCGCGTCGGGTTCCCCTACCACGGTCCTGGTTCCTGGCCCAGAGGTCAGATGGCGCCACGGGCGAGCTCTCGGAGTTCAAGACCCGCGCGAGAGTTGGCTCGCATTCGACTCCACGTCTTCGAAGAGTAAGCTGGTTCTCGTGTGTTCGGAGCTGACTGTGAACTTGAATCCTTGCGCCGCACGTGTAAACGAGCGTCAGCGCCATAGCCGTCGTCGTTGTCGCAAGGAGTCGGCGCTTCAAGTTCAGTTTAGCCGGAAGTGAGAATGGAGAGTTTCGCTGGCTTTGTGTGCAGCTTTATTGAAAAGAGTGGCTCAAATATTTAATTAGCCCCGCTAGTGAAGGTGGAAAGTGACATCGGAAGTTCCCAAAAAAGACTCGGAAGTTCCCCTGGAATTGCCATCACCGAACAACGGGCTAACCGCAAAAGCGTGAGATCGGTCTGGGTGACATCTTGCACATGACATCATGACAGGAGGCATATAGCCTGAGGTAAGCGGGGAGCCTGTGAGTCGAAGGCCTCTCTATCGCCTCCGTCGCGGAAATCCGAATCCGGAAGTAAGATAAATCTCGGAGACTCGACACAGGGTTCAGTCTTCAAGAAGTGAAATATCTTGGAGGCGCTTCCCGTATCCACTCCCGTTGCCTGCAAAACTTGCGAGAGCCTTTCGCGATAGGAATTTCGAAAGTCACCGTCGGGCTCTATCAGAATTTGAGGGGATTCGCCGGCTCGAACGTGTCCTGAGCGCACCTTCCGAATGCTGGCAGTGGCCTGCGTGCACATACGCACTCAATGATTCGCAAACAAACACGGCACTAATTGATCAAGTCAGCGATAATAATCTGAGCTGATTATTTGTCGGCGGCGGCGGCGGCGCTCGGCGGGAGCCTGCATCGTAAGCCTCGTGAATACGATACCGCGAAATTCGGTACGACCCACCTTCGGGATGGAACACTTATTCTGCTCGCTGGAAGCGGATAGTTTGTATTTGTTGATGCTTTCTACCCTCCCTTCTTCGCGGTTGGTAGCGTGACGCATCGCGTACGTAAGTTGAGAAAGATAGGCAGGCAATCCACAACGGTATGTACTTTCGCAGATTGGTTCTTCTCGTATGCAAGCAAACTTTTCAACAATGAGAAGCAAGAACGGCAGCAACTGTGCTTCAGAGAGATAAGGCTCCCGTATCCGACGTACACATCCGTACAGGAACAAACAAAATCTACATACACGAGGATCGTTCTTCCACTCTGATTCGACGACATACAACAAGTATAAACGATAAATCCATCGCACTATCGATCGACGAAACAGATCCACCAGCGATGCTGTAACGGCAACCTTTGTCTGTGCCTTTGTCGTCGCGCGCCGATGTTGTCGCACCCCCTTTCTCTCTGTACCGTACAATATGATGCTTCACGCTCCCGCCACGTCCCCTGATTCGCGGCGTTTTGGGAGATCGGTCGGCGATCCTTTCTATTTCACGAAGCGAGTCGGATCGAGATTTTGCATCTCGCGCTCCCCTACAATCTTGGTCCCGCGGAACTTCCGCTAATTACTGCGGAAGAGCTCTCCTGAAACCCCTCTCACAGCGGAACGGAGACTTTGCGTAACGCTCACAACGCTCTCTGGTCCAGCTGGCTTTCGGCGGGGTTCCGCAATTCCACGCAGGCATTGCCGCGGTCACTTTCGTATTTGCTTGGGAAATCCAAGTGATAGATCGAGTAATTCCTGTCTCTCGCCTCTGTCTCCCGCATAAATTTCCATGATAGCGCCGCGTACATCATCCCGGAAGTATTTCATTTGTGAAATATCGTGGTGGGCGGAAGTCTTTTTTCATTCCCCGGTGAAGTTCAGCCTCTCGGCTCGACGATTGCCAACGACGACGTTCACTCCGCAGGATCTGCGGCCTATTCAAGACGGACGGCGCCGTTCTTCTTTTCCGATTCACACGTTCGGAAGAAATTCAGTGCGAGCCTGGAGCTTTTCGCACCGCAGGTTTTCGCCGGGGATCTGCGAGTTCGGCTTGCAGAATGTCTGTTCTTTGGCCGGGACCGCTCGTTCGTGAGATATGGACTCCTTTTATACGCAGTACCTACTCTGAGAGTTATCGCGAGCCGGCTCGGGGAGTGCGGTTTTACGATGAGTAACTGATCTAGGCCGAGGGTGTCACATGTTTATTACATACTATCTATGTAAAGGTGTGCGCGCATGCGACTCTCCGTGACTTATGGATGCGGTGGAGTCGCTCGGCGTTCAGATATGAGCGAGAGAGGTAGCGTAATTATGCGGTACATTCCAAGCCGCTCATGAGGTAAGCCAGTCGCTTACTTAGCCGCTCGGCTGCTCGACTGATTGGCGGTTGGCGGCTCGGAGAATGAGGGATTATCTCCACATGAAATGGAGCTCATTTCTCGATGCTCCTACTGATTGCGAGAAATGGAAAGGAGAAACCTCCTCCCCATGGAACGAACACGTTCAGATGAGCTATGTGGTTTTGGAGGACTTCTCGGAGGCGAGCTCGTCGGGATCGAGCTATCTAACGTGACCTGTCGGTGATTCAGTCCACGCTTTCCGTACGCAGATGCACGAGAGAGCCGGTCTTGGATGGATCGCGTGTGCCGCGGGAAAGTTTGTGAATTAGGCCAGTCGACGGACTAGTACACGCAGGCAGGCCACTTTTCTTGTATTTCCGGGCGTTGCAGGCAACTTCAGTCCGGTAATGATTAGAGCCTGGTAGTTGATGCACCGAAAAAAGCGAAAATAGGCTTCCGAATATGCACTGACACCGGACGATATCTGCGCTGAAGAGAGCAACATATGCATTCGGAAATCCGATCAGAGCAAGCCTCCCAATTCATTCATTCAGCCCTCCCAAGTTGTCAAGCTGCCTCGTTTACTCTCACTCGAGAAAATTGATTCACCGTCATCCTGGAAGAACCAGCGAAAAATTATTGCGAAGGAATTGTGCGGAATCATGCCGCGAAGCCTCCTTCGTGCATTCTGGGAAGCAAAATCCTGAGATATGCGTTCATTTGCGAAATCGTACGCGTTCCGCATGGAGTCCTAGGCTCGAATCCCTGGGCTTCGAGTCTGATGTCCAGATCTGGTCTATGTCAAACATCGAGAAATCGTGAACCTCAGAAAATTAACGGAGTTTTCTGAGGGTCGCTTAAGGCTTCTGTTCGTCTGAGCTCGGGAAACTACCGGAGAATCGCGTTCGACCGGTTCCAGGTCGGCATGGGAGAAATTAGCATTGCATCACTAATTAGCCTGATGCTTCGCTCGCCGCCACGTATCGGAACTCGCCGACAATCTGCAGGGTGTATCTCCACTCGGCCAGCTAGGGGCCTCGATGACATTAATCGAGTACTTGTCATTTGACAGTAGGTATATCGGGAGAGTAGGAGAGGCGGCAGCGGAATATTCGCTGAGGGCTTTGCTGACCTCGGATAGGGTAAATGAGATCTGGCGGGTGTCGCAGATGCTTCTAATACGAGTCCTTTGCCGCTGATCCCCGGAAGAGCATCTCCAAATGAAAACCAAGATGCAATGAATCGCGTCCAATGCATCAGGCTCTTTGATGGAAGAGCTCCGTCTACACGGTCGCTGCGACAGTCGCGACTGACGACTAGTCGTCCGATGCACGGTGACAGCCTCCCCTTGTATTGGGAGAGGGTCCGAGCGCGTGACGGTGAAAGTTGTTGAGGTCGCGGCGTTGAGAGAACGGATTCCGCATATCCTTACGAACAAAGGTGAAGAAGCTCAGGATCGGGAGCGTGGGAACGAAGAAGGATGGAATTCTTGTTCTCGCGCAGCGCCAACCACGCCATCGGCGGAATCGAGAACTTCGAAGGTCCGTCGGTGAGAGGAGTGTCGTGGGAAGGCAAGACCTTGGCCTCTTTCGCAAAACCCGAACTCTACAGTCGAACTTGGATCCTTCTGTGAGGAGCGAAGTCACCCATAACTCGGAATCGCAGACTGGAATATTCGGCGATGGGAATAATTCTCACGCGACGGCTTTCACATGAGTAGGTCAACAACGGAGGTGTCACCCTCGGGGATAGAAGTGAATACAAGACGACCCAGAGATCGTTTTCCTTTTTTTTCGGCGGGTCGGGTTCCTTGATCCGCCGCGCCGTCCTCTGATAACCTGATAGCAGCGAAGACAGGTCCCTTACTCTTTCCGCTGAAGGCTCTTTTGCCATGCTTGGAAACTCTTCCCAAAAGCTCACCGCTGATGCTGCCGGAACCAACCGGAAATGTTTTGTAAACCAAATCACTACTCGAATCCGCTCGGACCTCTCAGGAACTACTTCGCCGAGGGGTATCTGGATCGCAGGGTGCTCGGATCCGGGGGCGTGTCGGGAGAGCGAGCCTCTGCGACGGGAAGCAGAACGAGAGGAACTGATTCGGTGAGGAAGAACCTGACAGCATGAGCTCAATGATGACGACCTTAGCATCTCTCACTCAGACCATGACCGTCCGACCGACCGACTGGCCGACCGACCGACTGACCGACCAAGCAGCTGACAGATAGCTCAAGTGGCTCAGTCGATCTGATAGAGTCGAAGAGTTGGCGAAGACCGTGCGTTGAATAAAGTTGGCGTTGCAGTATTCCTCGTTTGAGCTCGATGTTTGCTTCCGCCCGTCCCTCAATCTTTGCCACCCACCTCGAGTTTTTTATAGGCCAGATTTGGACGACACTTTTCGGGGGCGTCCAATTCGCGCAGAGCTATTTTTGCGGCGTGGGTGTGGGGCTTCGCATAAAAACTCGTCGCGCCTGCTTTATTGAATTCTGCAAGGATATCGGAGTAGGTATACAGAATCGGGATACGGCTTTTCAGAATCGCACTCACGGACGGGCGATTCATGGCTGGGTCAGGAAGCGATCAGATTGTTCAGATTGTTCATCACACGCTCTCAAAGAAGGTTTTCCTCCAATGCCTATCTCAGGCTGTCCACCATTAGCGCTGTCGGCTCCACCTCGGTAGCATGCCTGTTCGGCTCGACGCAAAACCTCAACACGTCACGCTAACAGGCTATTATCGTGGGTCGTCGTGATGCTACCGCGGTCTTGATTCGCTCAATCAGTTCCTAACAGAGGAGTCATTGCCCCGAGAGCTCTCTGAGAGAAATTTCCATGCTGCCTGCCCCGACCTCGATACCTGCGACATACAGACGTACAATGAATCCGATCTATTCGGGGATAGCGGGGATGCGGTCCGATGGCTCGAGCTTCGGCCGCGTGTTTATATTCAAGGAAAAGAAATTATTCGCCGGCCGGATCTCGAACTTGAAGACATCTCGCGTGATGGATTGCCTAGGCGAGACGCCGTATTGACCCATATCGAAATACATATCCCGACCTGGAGGGATGAATACGTTCGCGATTTGACGACACGACGACCTACTATTCAGATGATGTAGACATCAGACCCTTATGCGGTGTGTGTGACTGGGACTGAGTACAGACTTTGTGAGAAACCCTTCTCCCTGTTCGATGAGAGCCCTCCGACTGAGGGTTTCCCCTCCACGAAGCCGCAGTCTCCTCCACCCGCCCAACCAACTCAGCCCGGGTGAGCTTTGAAATTTACATAAAATTGGTTTTGTTCTTTGTGCGACGGCAAATTAACCGGTCACTGATTAAGTTCGCTGTCGCGGGGCGTAGTTCAAAAAATCTTCTACACATAGACCCTCCCTCCGAGGAGGGTGATGATCGCGGTCGTCCTGGTGGTAAGCACGTCGCGTCGGTCGGGGTGGTAGTCCTGAAAGGATATACGACTGGGTGGCTCATCAACTCTCTGCGCCCTCCGCTGCTTGGGTGGCGAACGGGAGGGCAATTGTACGAAGAGTCTGCGGTATAGCGCTGCTTGAGAGGAGTCGCTTTCGAATAGGAGAGAAAGGCTCACCCGGGCAAGAATCGCTTGCTCTCAGGGTGGAGACCCCGCGGCACGCTTGGACAGAGATAAATTTCAATGATTCTCCGTCGCAAAGGGCAGTGGTTGTTGTTAAATCGTTGGCGATCCGGCTGTCCGCCCGCCCGCCCGCCTGCTCGGCCAGCCAGCTGGTTTCTCTCAAAAGTAGAGGGTTGAGAGCTAGAGGCAAGCGGGCGGGCACGGCGGCCGGGCGGCAGTGGTTACAGTTGGCCCGGAGAACGCTCGGCGGCTGCAGTACGAGCGAATTGGGTCGCAAGATGTTTGCACACGGATTGACGCTTACACCTCGATCGGCAATTCCCACGCAATCGGAAGCTCTCGTCTCACCGAGAATGTCCCAACAAACTTGTTCGCTGACTGGCAAGTCGCTCGTTCGGAGAATACGCATGGGAAAAGCGCCGGGACCATCAGAGAGTATGGAGGTCGAGCATTTATCCGAGCTGCTACACGATACAGGAGGAACTTCACTATACCCCAATTCCCCAGGGAAGGTGTCACTTCGTCGCAACCTATTTGTCCTCGAATAATCGAGCGCGTCGCTTGCATCCATTCGAGCCGCGATGGCTTCGACCGTTGCGCGATTTCCTCCCGATTGAACTATTTAGGCGTTTCAATTTGCTCCCGAGGTCCCCGAACACTCTATCGGTCAGGAAGGTTGGAACGACGCCCGCAAACGTCGAGAACGCCCGACGACCCCGGTCCCTCGAGCGGAGCATGATGTCCAGGGGCTGTTCTTGTAATCCCGGGGTTTCGCTCTCCGCGCTGTTTTTCCATCGGTCCGATGTTTTCTCTCGACAATCGGCTTAGGTCGAATCTCAGAGCTCCGGGCGTCACTGGTGGCCCCCGCTGGTGCACCGTGATGATTAACTCATAGAAATCGATTGCTGCCGTGATCGATTCCAACGGTTCCGCGTCATGGCCCCATAGCGAACCCGCGGTCGGCTCGAGCCGTCTGCGGAACACGTGTTTTGAAGGATTCGCTCGTCCGGATTTGCGCGGACAGACCTGCGAGGCCGCCTCGGGAAACGTTGCGTCGGCGGCTCTTCGGTCGGGTGGTTGTCGAGACGAGCCGGAATGCGCGAGGCGCCGCATCGGAATGCGAGCACGCCATAAATCGCGTACGTTCGTGTTTTTTTTCCTGTCTCTCGCCTTGCGGGGGCTGGCTGACTCCCGTCTTTGTTTGTCCGCTCGCCCGACTGTCTGTTCGTCGCGGGAGGCTGGGGGCGAGCCGGGGTTCGTTTGTTCTCATGTTCATTCGTTTGTTTGTTCTCGACGCCAGAGCTTGAACCCGCAGCGTGGATGAATTGAATTTTATCAGCCCGGCTGTCAAGGTTCAAGTTGCGCAAATTTTTTCAGCGTCGAGCGCGGCACGCGCCGACGTTGTCCTACGTCGGGAGCCTCATCACGCGGGAACGATCATTGGTTATATTGTTTTCCATTCCATCAGAGCCTCTGGCTCAGAACGAGTGGGCAAGGGACAAGCTGGAGCTGATGATAACGTTGTCGTCGACGGTCGCTGTCGGGATGATGATGTTGTTGATGATGATAGGCAGCGGCGCTTGTTAAGCGCTTTCGTCATGGCTGTCTAGCGAGAGAGCCGGTTGGCTAGGGAGAGCTAGCTTAAAATTAGTGGGCGCTCATTTTTAACTCTCTCCAGCGTTACCAACACCACTGCGACCGACCGCAGCAGAAGCAGAGAACCGTCATCAAACGTCGGCACTCGGCCAGCCGCTCGGCTTCCAATTTTGGGCTGGCCCCTACATTACGAACGCCCGACCGACCGACCGACGGAGGATGGGGGATCCTGCCGGGGGCTCTTGTCGAGGAACGCTGTCCACCCATTCATCTAGCCAGAGATCCAGGCCGTAACCACGTAGTCAGCTCACATGCTCAGCCTACCTGCCGCTGCGGTCGCCCCCGCCCCCCGCCTACGGGGCGGTGGAGGGAGCCTCCTTGCTGCTTGAGGCCTTCTCGCGAGATCTGGCGTCGAAACGATTCCGTAGGATTTGATAAATCCCAACTCCGGGCAGCGGTATCGCGCGGCATGTGCATAAACTCTTCGACGGACTCCGCGAGATGAAGAAGTTGAAATGAGCGAATCATTTCCTTCGTCGTGTGAGGACTCCTATTCTGCGAGTCTGCCAGACCGGAAACGCCTACTGAAAATCACAGCAGTACTTCAAAAGGGACACGCGCCGCCGAGGCGGACGCCTCTCTCGAAACTCTCACCGCAGTATCATTTTCCTCTGGGAAAAATCGCTGGAACGAGCAGCTCTTTTTTCCTCGGCAAGCTGCTGCTGCCGCCACTGTCGCCTCTACTGCGACGACTACGAACGACGCAATTTGTCATGACGAGACAAGCTACGAAATGCCGATGGCCTTCAGGGGACATCGTGGTGTACAACATTAAAGGCCAATTAAACTAAGTGACCGTGGAAATGAAATTTGTTTTTGAAGCTGGATCCATCCCCTCGGATCGCGACCCGCGATCGATTTATTACTTGGACGGCCTGGGAGCCTTGTAAGCGAGTTATTATGAACACAGGACTCGGAATTTAGCTCCGCCGCCCCATGCCATAATTTTGGAATGAGCTGGCTCAACAGACGAGCGGTGCGGTATTACTCACCCTTATTTTTAATCGCTGGCTCCTTCCCGAGCAGTGTCCGGGACATCGCAACATGTACGTATACCGCGCGAGCGTAACGTCAGCTGTCTGGTTCGCGTCCCGGAACGCTACTGTGTAGTGTCTCAACCTGAAGAGTTGACGCAGATTATTCTCGCGAGCTATGCGTACACATACGCGGAATTCGCGGGAACGCTCTCGCAGAGGACAATGCTCCCTCGGGTCAGTCCCAGGAAACTTTCGGACACTCGAGGCTTGACCGTGTCCGACGCAGATCAATTTTCAGTGTCGCTCGTGGACGGATAGTGGTCAATGCAGTCGCCGATTCGTCTATTCCTCCGGTCCGGAAACGTGGAACCGAAGAGCGAAATGGAAATGATATGTTGTGATCTGTACATTGTCTCATACGACTGGCCCTGGACTCCTGATTGGAGGAACGAAAGCGGATGAAACTATCGGTCGGCAGTTGGTCCGCTTGCTCCGAGTGGACGCTCTATGGCTGACCGTCCGGATCTGCCCTGTTGTGATCACGTTGAGTAGAACATGCCACAAAGCTGGTGAAGCCTGAGATCGCGATATTCCATTAACTCCGAGCTATTAGCGGAGACCGTGTGAGAGACATTTACAATGTTGCGATGAGTTACCTGACCTGGTTCGATGGACGGCCGGCGGCGGCGGCGGCGGGCCCACCGAATGAGCGATCGACGAACGGAATAACTGGAGAACCGATGTTACTTTCTCGTTTTCCCCTGCCCAAATACAAGCTCACTGGAATCCGGAAGATTTATTAACGGTCGTATGTGTTTTGCTCCCTTGATGTGGCCTCGATTCGCGTGCGCGCCCTCTGTGTCCCATGGAGTCACTCTTGTTGATAATGTTCGTGAAACGCGTCCCGTACGACGAAGCTTTCCGGACTCTATATCAGCCGCGGCAGGTCGATAGCCAATAGGTGTCGTCTTTCGTTATTGGACTCCGAAATCTCGCATGTTGGGCTCCGCAGCAAATAATTATTCGAGACCGGTCGCCGTCAGCCTACTCGGACGGACTTCGTGCGGGCGAGAAAGCGTCCGGCGGGCCGGCCCGCCGACTTGCGACGTCGTCTGAACGTCGAGTTTCCTCAACGTTCAGGAAGCCAGTAGTAGGACGGGGAGCGTACTAAGGTCGCCATCGGTCATCACGAAAGACCACGCTGATTAAAAGTCACAGCAGGTGTTTCCATTAGTCCGCCTCAGAGCATAACGCGTTCGAAATGAATTCTCACCCTGCAGTATCCCTACTTTGCTCTTTCATCGCGAATAGCACCTAAACATGCAGATATTGAATTCTGTGCTAATACGCGGGCATGCGGGCGAAGCCAACAAACTTCAACTGCGTGCGTGACCGTGAGAATGAGGGCTTACCATTGTTCAGCTCTACGTAGGGAAACCAAAAAAAAAAACATTGCATCCCTATCGAAGGTCGCGCCCATTGTTTGTTCGGAGCACTGGCGCCCTCGCACGAAGAGTAATTGAAATCCGGTGAAATATCGTCAATATAACACTTGAAAGAACATTCTTTTCTCCGCAGCGATTGGCGAAATCGCTTCGGAGAGACCGGGGTATTACTCCACTTTACGTGGTCTGATCACCTCGCGTCTATTCGATACTAGTGAAATAGTGAAAGAGTGTCTACGTTATCGAAAATCGCATCTTCGTCGACAACAGCTGAGCTCTCGCCCGAAACAGACGGCCGATTCTCTTCGTCATGCACGACCTCCGGGACCGGGAACTCCATATTTAATCCTGAGTCCGTCGCACTAGTTTTCGAACGTTTTTTGCTGGGCTCGTCACCCTCACTATCCGTCTCAGAAAAGACATCGACAGGGGTCGCGTCATGAACTGAACGGCCACGATAATTGTGGTTTTTTAAAAGATGCAGAATTCGCCCAAGATGTTTGTCATATAGTCTAACCAAGAATGTCTCGAGTGACACGAAGTACTTCGAGGCGAGTAGAATGTCACTCTCCCAAATGTACTGGAGAGCATCGTCGGCCGTTTTGCTTTGGGCGACCGCTTCCAGTACGACCCCCCGTTGTAGCTCAGATGTTAACACCGGCATCGATTTGTTCCCGAGGTAGGGCTGGCGCAGACCGGGCGTTCTCTGGGTACTCACTTGTTTTCGAGTCGACCCCCTGAATTTGGTCCTCAGTTGGCTTGCCACATACCGAACTCGACTCCGCTTCCTGCTGCCACTCGGAATCGAGGAGTCCTCTTTTTCCCCGGCATCTACATCCGTCCGAGATTCGACCTGGTTGTCGTTTTCCTTCGGCGTGTCTTCTGAATTCGCCCGCGGAGCGATGCCGTCCAATCCATCGGAATGTTTGTCCCATTTCGGGAGTCCGGTGCTCCGCATAGCACGGACAATCATTTCGCGACCTGGGAACAGGTCGGCAAAAAAGGCGCTGCCTACGACGGCTCGAGTTACAGCGATTGCACCATGAAGTGCCGGTGTGGGTAATCACACACATTGTCTGGCCTCATCAGAGGCACACTGTCGTACACCAGGCGATGTGCCGCCACGGTCGCCGAATCCTCTAAAACCTTCACGAGTGCGGATTTTTCAGTGTCGATGTCAGCCTTCGTGTTACTCGTGGTTTTGATAATGACATTCCACCTTTTCGAGCTAGATGCAGACGACTGTGGAATCGATCGTATTGCGCTTAGTGCTGACTAAGTCTGATCAGACGACCATAGCAACATCATTCGGAACTCGTAGATCAGAATCATATTATCCGTAGACGGATTCGGAAGCTTAACTCACCATTTTTTTTTTCGACAATCGAAAGAAACGTATTAGAATAATGATTCACGTCGGCTTAGAGGTCAGGAGATGACGAGCAACAAAAATTTTAAATCGATCAGCTTATATACTCCATATCGATAGTTAAATTTAATTAACGCAATCGGAAAATTTCAATGGTAATTAATTTTAATTCATCAAGGGACTGTGCCGGGCCACGTTAAATATTATTAACTCTGGGGGATCATAGTGCCCCCATCATAATGCGCTCACACAAGCATAAGTTTTGTCCACATGACCGTGATGTCTCCCGCTAGGAACAGCCCCGATTCTGAGTGAGGAGCAAAGTCGATTTATCCCTCGACTTTCGCCTTTCATTGCTCATGCAATCAAGGGGAAAGTTCATTCACGCTCTGTAATTTGACGCGATCGCTGCGTGTGTAGCGCCTCTGCTTGAGAAATCGTCGGTACAAGCGATTCGAGATGATGGCCGCTGTCGCCTCAGCTGTGCCGTCGCTGCCGCGAGCAGGCGTAAAACATGCACGATTCGCTGCTCCCTCGGGTTCGCAGTCTCCTGAGTTCTCGAAAGCCCAGGCGTCCAGACAACGAATATTCGAGACACGCAGATGGGAAAAGTTACCCAGTTCCATCTTTTACGCTTATCGCGAATCGCAGGTGAAGCGGCGTCGTTCCGAGTGATTCGGGACGGGACCGGTGAAGAGTTGGCGATGACC
The DNA here is from genome assembly GCF_000255335.2 of Galendromus occidentalis. Classification (NCBI taxonomy): domain Eukaryota; kingdom Metazoa; phylum Arthropoda; class Arachnida; order Mesostigmata; family Phytoseiidae; genus Galendromus; species Galendromus occidentalis. The sequence goes on along the minus strand of NW_003805104.1, from coordinate 579,598 downwards.
ACAACGGCAAGAAGCTGGCGGGCTTCCGCCGTGGTAGGATCGGCGGGAAGAGGAATGCTAAGGAATGCGACGGCTGCCATTATCGTCGCTGATGCGGGAATCTGTCGTAGAGAGAGGAAAATCTTTCGACTGTTCCTTTCCGGATGAATCCTTACTTAGCATTGAGATAACGGATATCGGAAAATCACATCTCACGAGAAGTCCGGGACTTTCGTAGAATGAGGAACGATACGACATTCGGTCACAGAACGCAGCGTGTATACGTGTCTCAGGGAAGTTTTCCGCCCTGTCCCTGGAGAGAGACACTTGCCGAGTATGAGCTTCCTGTCTCCGGTCGGCTCCCGGCGAGCCATCCATGAAGGAGCGACATGTACGCCGCGAAAAGTGAGAGTTTCAAGAGTCTGAGATTCCGAGCAGACCCTGAAAACTTTCCATTCAGCGTTAGCATGAATTGTACCGAAACAGCTTGAGTCAGGCGGCTCGCCCAGCTCGACCGATGTCTGGGTTCGATGGATGGCTCGATTATTGAAATGAATGAGTAAGCGGCGGGAGCGCGATGGTGCGAACAACTCAAACGATGAGGACAGCAGATGTTCATCGAACCTTCGCGAGCGAAGAAATCTCGATTGTTCTGTTCGCTTCATTAGATTTAACAAAGCTTTTCATCATTACCTTCTGGCGCCGATCCTTCTTATTCTTCTGAGGATCCATCCTTCGGTTCCGTCATGCGGCCCTCCTACCCGTCCGGAACCTCTCCCGCTAAGTTGGGGCATTGAGATCTCGACCGATTCTAGTTGTTCACTCCCACTCTTCTCAGTTCACGCTCATCCTGTCGCCGTGATCGGATGATCCCCGATCTCGAAAGTGATTCCTGGGCTTCCTTAGAATAATTCAATGAGAAAATTTTCAATTCGAAGCGTTTTATCAGAGGGATGGTTGCAGGCACCCTCGGGAATATTCCAGGGCTTGCAACGAACGAGGGTGTGGAATGGGCTCGCGCGATATGAGGTGAAGGGAACAACGAACCGTTCCCATCAAGCTCTGGTGGTATCCTTGAAAAAGTCGGAAGTTTCACCGCGGGACGAAGATGGAAAAATAACTGGGAAGAAAATCGTGTGGAGGGCCATTTTCTTCCGGGAGGAGTCCTCTCTAGGCAAACAAGATGGACCTGCGTGGCTCCGAAACCTTTGATCGTACCGTCCCAGCCGAGGGCGGATTTGCATCAATCCTGGATCCTCCGGCCAGGACTTTGAGTCGAAGCATGCTTCTAACATTGTTTTCCTTGTATTTCAGGTAAGACCCTGGAGCTTCGTGCATGGTGATTCCATTCGGCAGGAGCAGTTTCCCTAGAGCCCTCGAAAGCACGGGTCCGCGAGCTCCCGCGGACTACAGTATACCGTCAGAGAAAAACACACAGGTGGTGTCATGACACTACCGCGATTGGACGTGGAACGTCTGTCAAAGGATCTTTTGCAATGTTCATCAACGAAGTAATAATGATTTTCTCCCGATTTCCTCTTCCAACAACTCTTGGGTATCAGTCCCCTAGTACAATATCTATCGCGATTTCTCATCAATCTCTCTCACCGATCAAGTTGTCGAAAAAAAAGAAAGTATTTCTTCTTGATTCAAATGTTTAGTGCATTGACGGACCGTTTCTTTCTATCCAATAAGACTCGAGAGCCTCGAGGACTACGAAGGAATGCCTGTTCTGATTCGGCACATAAAGTACAAAGTACATTGAACGCGCGCCCCACTCGGGCTCAAAGACGTTTCACGTCAAAAAGTCCTATCGATTCCGCGTTCGTGCTTTTTAAACACAACACGTTCGTCGCATGAACGGGTCTGGGTCCTGCGGCAGACATATGAGGGCTCGTTTCTGTTTCTAGCTAGCTAAGTCTTCTTATAAAGCGCTCATTCAGCTTTGATGGGCTTGCGGAAGACGGCACGAGGATTAAGCTGGAACGACACAGTGTCATCTGCCGCTGAGCAAAGCGGCCGCTACGTCGGACCCGCGGAGAAAAACTCTAGTTGGCCGCTGCAGCTGTTCCTCGTTGTGAGATCTCGCGAACGTTTTTCATGCAGTAGATCCCCATGGTTAGACCCACACAATGCTCCACGTGTCCTAGATTCCCCGAGCTCGGCTCACGGGTCGATCCCGCTCGGCAGCAGCGGTCTGTCAATTCGGCGATTACAGAACTATGCTCAGACCCAATTTCACCCGTGCCTGAGGAGGTGTACTCGCGAAGGAACAAACTCGCAAGTTTGTTCCCAAAAGAGTTGTAGTCGCGTGGGTATTCTCCGTCCCCCTCGCATTCTTGCTCTCACTGTGACCGGGTTTCTTCACCACAGCGCTATCATTAGTTATTCACAAAAGATGTCACTACCCAACCATCCGAACGGCCAGACCCATTCAATTCGTTCGTTCTGTCGTTCGCTCGTTTTTTCGTTCGTCCGTTGCTGGGTTCCTTCCGTTCACCTCCTTCTGCGTTTTTCTCCAAAAGAGGAAGACGGAACCTCTTTGTAAGACTCGTCTCCGCCGCCGTTTGATATTCATTGGACGGAGTCTTCCTCTTTCGGCCAGTCAGCCGCCGCCACTGCCGGCACCATCTGCGGCTGCAGATGCAGGGCTTGAATTTAGTGTTCTGAACGCTCCCACCGTGCGCATTCTCGTCAATCGCGAGAATCATCGAGCCACCACGTCAATCGTGCCGTGTCGCGAGTGAGCGAGGTCTGTTCACGAGCCAGGCTACCGAAAATCGCGGGTGCGAAAAAACTGAAGAAGTAAATTCGAGTGTGGAGTTCACGATCTTGTATTGTCTGTTGGAAAACTTGTTCTTCGGTCCGACGCTCCCAATTATTGGTGAGAACGACCGCCGTCGATGATGGATTGAATCTCGCGGCGAAGATGGCCGACGATGGGTCCTTGACTGCGGCCGCCCCTGATGACGATTCTCGTCCTGATGATTCTGCCGCCTGCCAACACCCGAACGGACAGACAGCTCGCTCGCCCTCCCCCTCCGCCAAACGAAGAAGATCATTGTTTATGACGGGACCCCAGGAGGGTGATTATTATTGGCAACTCGATGAGAATAGGAAATGTCTCTCTTTCGCAAAAACGAACAGGGTCATCGCTTCCGAGCAGCGCCAACGTACTCGTCCCGGAGCCACCGGGCAACAGTTCTGATCGTTGCTCCCCAATCACAAACGAGCTAATTGCAAAGGGCAATAGCAGTAGTGTTTTTGATTTGATGTGTGAAGCCATCCGCGGGCTCTAAACAGGTGAAATACGGCTCATGCAATTTTATGCCTCGACGTACGAGAAGTGATCTAGGGGGTCGGGGATTTCAAGGGTCTCTCGATAGCGTCACTTGGTTTTCGACGAGACCCCACAATCTCGGTTCGAGGGAGGTGCACGACTCTCTAGGCAGTAATTACATTGGAAGAACGTGATTTTCTCTCGAAAACATCGTCCTTGACTCGTTGTATCGATCGCGGTTCCGATGTCTCCAGTCGGTTTTCCCGAAGCTTGTCTTTAGACGTTGCACTTGAAGACCATTCCTGTGATCAGGTCAACTCCGCTTACGCAACTCCTCGGGGAGAATTTCGCACGAAATTCCGGAATTGTTCCCTTCGCCTGCCCCCCCCCCCCTGGCCGGAGGATCCCGCCTGTATGATTGGATACATTCTGAAGGACACTCGAGTGAGGAACTCGAAAACCTCCCCCGACCCATCGGTCCGCGTCAGATACCTCGAGACCTCAGCGACGCAGTCGCTGTTTATTTCTTGCCCTCGGCCCCTCCCGAGTCCTCGTGCAATTGCTCCTGCCACCGCTGTCTCTGGAACTCATCCGCTGTTGGAGTGAACAAAGCGGTGGAGACGATTCATTTACAAAGAGAGATGTCCCCTTTTCATGTCAGCGGAGAGCGCGTCCCTTCAATTCCTTCCAGATGGGAACTTGAAGCACTACGTTCTCTGCGTTCACGACAAAGACGGATTCTTCTCCTGAGAAGAAACCGACAGCCGTTAAGCCGCTTCTGCTGACGGAAGAATTCCCTGATCTGCAGGTTGGCCGCTCTGCTGCAGATCTGCCTGGAACGAAGACTCTCTGGTTCGTGCTTTCGTCGCTTGTCTGGTGGCCGCTCGGTTAGTCAGTGGCTCGTCTAGGAGCCAGCGCCGAACGAGTCTGTAAACACGAGGGAGCTCGTTGTTCCAGAGCCCCGCGGGCCAGTTGCCCGCTCACTGAATAGAGAAGCCACTGAAACAACAGCGTCCACTTACCTTGTTACCCATCTATTCAGCGATGCGTAAAAAGAGTCCGATAATCAAACTCATATCGAGCTTTATCTGGACTCCCGTTTATGCAGAAACGAACTGGGAAATTCTCTCTGGCTTCGCTACCAGAATTAATTTGCCGTGGCCCGAGGGACTCGTTCCATTGTTCTGGTGAATGCAGAATTTTTTGTGCCGCATGCGACTTTCCGTTAGATCCCTCGAGTCTGATGAGTAACCGTCACCGTGCCGCGCCGCCGTGGGCCGGGCCGTGAGTGATCGTGGGGCAAACGTCGGCGGCGGCGGCAGCGCCGTGAATATTCACGGTACTGACTCCTCCCATCGCGACGATAACTTTCCGCTGCTCGAGACGGAGTCCCGACCCCACCTCACGGACTCTGACGTCCCGGGATCACTCCGAAGGGTTCGTTCTCGCTCGCCGTAGACATATATTGTTACGTCAAAGCGAAGTTGGCGGATACGGCTCACTTCAATGCAGTCTCTCGCGGAGCCCGTGGGGTTTCGTATTTTCAATTTGGTCGTCGGCAGCAGGAGCTACATGCATTCAGTTTCAAACAGACAACCGAATGAGCGAGTGCGCGCGTGCTCTGCGTGTGCGAACGCGCGTCGAATCATCGAGTCGCTGTGTTTCGAGAGTGTCTCTGAGGACTCAACTATGACGTCTCAGTAGAGCAGAGCCTGTTCAAACATTAGATTAGCTTATTGCGGCGACCTTCAAGCAGGCTTTCCTCTTTCCTCTGAGCCGCCCGCCCCGACGCATACAGGAGTGAACACCTCGCAAACGAACGTACGTACGTACGTACACACTAGCGTACGTACGTACGTACGCGCCAACATCAAACATTCGAGGGAACGACCTAACCAACGGATGAGCGAATGGTTGAGCAAACGGAGCGCGCAGATGCACGCACCCCATGGTCAGTGGAACTCGGGTCCGGGCCCAGATTAAATTGTGTTTTCACATCGTGGAAACATCAACGACGACTCATTAAATTCATTCAACGCTCTCCGACTGCGTGAGTGAGTGAGCTGTTCCCCTCAACGGAAGTTCGTGCAAGCACTAATAGAGACTGCCGCCGCCGCTGCCGCCGCCCCCGTTCCTGCTCCACGGTTGACATCAAAACAACTGCGTGCTCAGGAAACGTGCGTCCAGACCGCTGGAGCGAGTCTACGTGAATACATCAAACTGAATATGAATGTCTTCCGTACACTGTAACCAATCTAATGCGAGATGGCCGAGGATCTGCGGTGGCGACGGGCGCCAATACGAGGCCGCCGTCGGAACGCAGCGGGGGAGCCTCCGCTACTGCAGAGACTGCTTAGCCTCGAGCCATTGTGCCCGCAGTCAATAGTATGGTGATGAAGTCACACGACATTCCCAACGAAAACCAGCTCGCTCGGCCGCCCATCCCGCACTCTACGCACCCGCGCCGCTCTGGGCGACCGGATCGAAACTCACACGCTTCAGCTGGCGAGCATCTGAGCGAACGACCGCGCGACCTCTCGGAGTCCGATAAGAAACATTGATGTATTTTTTTCTCTCGTGCAAAGCGGAACAAGCGAATACCCTTTTCTTCCAACAGTGGAGGATATCGTCCGGGACACCGTGCTTCCCGCCGAGGACCGAGAGGAGGGAACAAGTGAACGCGGATCGGTCTTTGACAAACCACCACCGGTGACTCGACGCTTCGAAGATTGATGACGGCTCACATTTTGTTCTGAACCTGATCACGACGAATTCCGACACAGGAGGGGCTCAGCGCTTGTTTTCCCCCCTGCTATCTCCTGGAACTTCTGCAATCATGTTTTTTCCTCCTCACCCCCTCCGGAGATCGATTCGGCCGCTTGGACGAGACACGATAGACCTCCATCTACTCGCAGACGGTCAATATCTCAATCAGAGGACGGAAGTGGCACCAAGCCCGGACGTACGCAAGTACGTACGTACACCGGAGCGAGCTGTCGAGCAGCCAGAACAAGTGAAATAATCACGCGCCAGTCCCCACAGGTTCTCCCAAGCGGTTTCGTGGTGTTCTCTTTCTCTGCGACAGCGGTCGTGGCAACGGAGCGCTCGAAGTGAACGTTTGCGAGATACGTATTGCTTTCGTCTCGAGCTAAAGTTTAGATGAGACTCGCCTCGTCCAGCTGTAGAGGTAGCAGCTTGGGACTCGGTGACTGAGCGAGCCGAGTGCGGGAAAGCTGCCGCCTGCGAGTCCGTCGTTGCCGACTTGCGTCGGTCGTCGTGGCCGCCGATTCACCTACGATTTCCACACATCCATCATGGAGCCACAAGAAAGCGAGATGAACCGCACGGAGGAAGCGAACACAAAAGTCTGACGTTGCTCAACATTGAGCGACTAATCGAACGTTCGTTTCAAGATAGTTTCGGCGGGCGACGACGATAGCTTCGCGAAACATACCGTCGTCGGTCGCACCGTATCAATGGCCAGATCGAACAATCCGAGGCGAGTCCGTCTGTCTGTTTGTCTATCTATCGGTAGTTTTCCTGAGGCGAACTGGAAAACGGGGGAATTCCCCCGGGCGATCCCGGCCACACCGACTGTTGTCGCCGATAAACGCGGCAGAGAAGAATCAGCTCTACGCTCTATTCAAAGAAAAACTCATTTCTCTCGCTGCCCTTTCCCACCGAGTTCCTTTGCGCTCCGCGTGACCGTCCGACTGCTGTTCGAATTCGGAGCGTTCGGATGTTCTCCGAATTATCCGGGATCGATGTCGTCGTCGGATCGATGTTCGAATGCCGAATCGGCGCTTATTCCTATCAGAGTCGTCGATAGCTCCGACCGCACGGAGAGGCTCCCTGCCGGCGCCGCCGTTGTCGCCAGAATTCGATGAAGAGCCGGGTTAATAATTCCGCCTCATTCGAGTGTCAATGGGAGTAGGAGACTTTTCCCGGAGGAAATCCCGAGGGAAAAATTGAATGCAGCTCCTATATGGAACGGGTCTCGTCCGGAGGCACTCGGCGCTCAGAAGCTCTGCTGATCGGTCCGAACGTCCTCGTGTGCGTCGCACGATCCGCGACGCTTTCGGTAGACGTCCCGGAGGAATAAGCTCGACCGAAATCAGTTTCCCCGATCTCGATCGGAATATGTCCTCGACGCTACGTTGTTGTGAGAGTGCAAACCCGATAAGCTCAACGGAGACCGGGGCCCGAGTCCGGGTCTTCTTGGAGCAGGTTCTTGGTTTGCTTGCTTGTTGTGTGTGTAAACGGCTAACTAGAAGGTTGGACCACCCACGGTGTCGGTTGGTTTGGCTCGCTGGCTCCTTCAATCAATATCCGCCCCCCTCCCCCAACTTGATTTACGTGAACGGGTCGATATCGGTGGGACGGAGACTCTTGGCTCGTTGTTGAACTCTTACACTATCGTCGGCCGCTTTCGGTTAACCGATGATGTGGACGACCTCGTCGACCCGCAGTTCCGCTGACCTCTTGGTTTTCGTTTTCGATTCGGACACCGGCAGGCATTCCGTCCAACTGGCGGGTCGTTTTTGCTGGGAAAGATTCGATGTTCGAGGCCGAGAGGTTGGAGAACTCCCGAGCCTGCGCTAATCATAGTAATTCATTCCCGCAAAACATACGCATCGCCCCGACGTACTCGGAGATGAAGAGATCGATTCTGAATATCGAAGATGTTGTCTCGCCGAAACACTGGCAGAAGGTTTTTCTATGCGGCCGCATATTCTTCCCGGAAGCTCCCTCGCGTTTCCTCATTTCTCCTATCAGAGACGGTTCCACGTGGCTATCGGGCGAAGTAGACCGCTCCGACCTTATGACCGGCGAAGCTCAGAATGACCGACCGCTCGATAGACAGAGACTGACGGACGAAGTGACGGACTGACTGACCGACAGACCAGCTGGCTGACTGACTTGGTGACGGGCGAGCAGACGAGCCGGCGCACGGGAACACGATGGACCCACGCTTCCGATGGCCATGCATTTACATATAGATTCAGATTCTGACTAGTCAAAGATCCCCACGGACCTGAAACCGCTGCGAGGACAGCGACGGCGAGCACAACGACTACCGGGAACTATCACGTGACATTCTCACCGATTGACTCACTGAGTGGCTGCTTGCTCGCTCGCTCGCTCGCTTGATTGAGTGACTGGCTGCACATCGATAAGAAGCTTCTGTTTCTCCAATTCACCGGGTGGAAGCAGCAGCCATCGAATGCGACAATCATCCGCTTTCCCTGAAGCGTCTTCCCAATCTGGAAGCCTGATCGACTTCATTGAAGGCTCCGCATAGAGGTGAGGGAGCGAGATCATCCGTGGGCTTTCCCGACGCAGCGGGATAGCAGCCGGGGAGCGCCGCTGAATTTCCCCGGTCCCCTCACCTCCGCCAAAGTCCCAGTCAAGGGACCAGCTCCATTGGATTGTGTCAATGCCGAAACCGCTACGATGATATGTTTTCGGATCTTCTACCCGCGGCTCCAGCATCGACTGGAGAGCTCCAGGATTTACTTGTTTGCCCGTCTGAAGAACTGTCTGCCCACAAATAGGCCGAGCAAATAACCATTGACCTCCCTGCTGCTGCTGCTGCCGAAAACAGCCTCGAAAGAGGGGGAAAAGCGAAAAAGAACGTAAGCGGGAGGAGGCGGTTCCGCAACAGAGGAATCACAGAGCCCTGCGCCGATATCCCATCGGTGATCTCGAAGTTCAATGAATCAGTAGTTTGCCTGAAAGATCCACAGAGAGAGCGCACGCGTGGCTCTTATCGGACAATATATCAAAAGCACGTTCTCAGTGTTTGTCTGCCTATCCACGGCACGATCGGTGAAAGTGATCGGAATGAATCATTCTCGTTTCACGAAGAACTTCACGGTTGCTGGGCATAGTCGAATCACTCAGGTCGGGAGTGTGCTTCTCTTCGACTACTAAGGAAGCGTCGCCAGCTGGAAGTTCTCATTGGTTCGAGTTGAGCCGGGAGAAGCTCAGGGATTTGCGGTGAATGAAAATACCGCCGCGTCCGCCATATTTTCCCTCCATGGGGAAAAAACATTTTCGGAGCCGTGTGAAAATTCTGCCTGAATTCGAAACAGACGGTTGGAGAGCGGAGGAGAGCCGGCGCGCGGCCTAGCCAACCGCGGAGCCCGTCGACGAAGAAGAACATTCGCGCCAGCTGCTTTCCCGAAGTCTCTCAGCTCTTCCCCATTTTCTTTTCCCATTTACCAGGAAATCCGCGACAGTTACCGAGCGGTTCGAGGCGAGGAACCGGTGAAGTTAGGATTTTCGGAGCAAGATCGTCTTCGTCGAATTATGTGTAGCAACAAGCCCAATGAGAAATTATGCATTGCTCAGGCGCGCAATCCTGAGTGTCAATGACCTTGAGTCGACGCAACTTCTGAACTCAGACATGAGGCCGACGACAGATCGACAGTGGGCATCTTTTCGCAATAATTGATCTCTCGCGAACCAGCTGTCATCAGAGCTCGTAGGTGTTGCCTACTAACAACTGTGCTCGGTGAGTCGAGACTCGGATCTCCTCCCCCGATATCTCCCGGAGGGCGTTTTCATGGAATATCCAGCACTAGAAGGATTCCATTCGCTGTCGGTCAGCTGGCATTTGCTTCCGTAAAGGAACCCCGGCAGCCTGGAGGATCCACAGCTCGGACATCTCTCGGCCCAGAGCGGTACCGGAGAGCTTGCGAAGTGTTCCCGCCGCGCCGCCGGCAGCGTAGCGCGTTGATGCGAACTCGAAGGCTCGGTCAGTAGTGAGTAGCCGAGAACTATTGTTTCGCACGTGCAAGGGATCAGTATCGAGCACGCACGTTGGCTTCTATCGAATAGCTCAGCTCGGTATCGACTCGAAATGAGCGCCCCATCGACGATGGCTGCATGCCAGAGCTGCACGAGATTATTGTAGGAGAGGAGCCCGCAATATTCCAGGGATGCTCCACGGAGAGACAGCAGAGGCGGAAGCTCGGGCAGACATGTCGGCTTTCACAACGCATCGGAATTAGTTTGCGAAATAAACGGCGAACGGACAACACACCTGTTGAGCAATTGTTTCCATTGTTGGTCTGTCTATGTGTGCTCACAAGCCTCATTTCGAAACGACAACGCTCCTCGTCTTTGTAGTTTCCGAAAATAGAAACTCGTGTAGCAACTCTGCCGACGGATTCCTCCAGTCGGAATTCCGCGAATGACGCATAGGGCCGGTCGCGCGTGGGTACCCCGAGCGCGCAGTGGCGATCTCTACCGACGCGACGGAGAAATCCCACCCGAATTTCCGCCCCACGCTCACTGGAAATCGTGTGATGAGGGGGACGGAGGTCGCAATAGCATTCACAGCATTCCCAGGGAACTATGGGGGGCGAAAGAGCGAAAAAGAGCTCGAGCAGGATCAGATAAACGCGCCATGGTATCGCTCTGGAGTCGAAAATGCTCTTTTGCTGCCGCCGTCGGAGAGTGCTCGACGCTGACGGCGGAGGCCGGTGGTAGCGGCAGCTTGCAAATGTCTCTTCCCGCCCCTGAGGTTGACGTGAGAGCTACACGCCTGAACGGTTCTGTGAGGAATCACTATCCGTCAGTGGACTAGCAAACGTCTAGCAAGCAGCCCGACGCGGGCATGCAAGCATTCGAGCCGCCAGACACAGGGATGCGACGGAGATCCGTCTATTCTCTTCATTTCCCCTGGAACGAGGCGTTCCCTCATTCAGTCAGACAGACGGTTCAATTACTCTTCGATACTCCGGGACTCGTTCGACTATTCTTCGAATGAACTGAAATCCCAATTAAACCAAAGCCTCGATCCGGAGCCGTGGCCATCTCGAGCGATAGTGACACAGGAATCGTAAATATCACACTTGTCGTGGACCGCGATGCTTTGATTGCGGAGAAAGATGATCGCGGCATGCATAATTGACCAGCTGGCATTACGATCCGGTCGTGTGACTTCGTGTCGACCCCTGTGCGATACAGAGCAGAGTCGGTCGCGATAGCGAGAAAAAAGTTGAAGAAGTCGTCGTTCTCCATGTCCCAGTCGACAGAGCAAGAAGAGAGAAGAAAGGAGAAGAAGAAAACGGAAGAGAAGAGGGATGACTCCGTCGAATTGATGACAAAAGTAGTTTTCTGAGAATAAACCGGAGGACGGTCCGGAAAAGGAAAAGAAGATGCGAGAGGGAGAAGGATTCATTACCGAGTCGTCAGTCAACCCTATCTTCTCGAACTCGATGTGGAAGGGCCAAAAGGCTGACTCGACCCAACCACCGAATCAAACTCGATGATGAGCGCAAACTGAAGAGGGAATCGACACTTTGTGTTCATTCCGACCCGGGAAGCTATCGGAAAAACGGGTGAGCGAACGCAATGAAAAATTAAAAATGCCAACAGCTGCCGCAGAAGAGAGGAGGATCCGAGAAAGATGACCACCAGATGGGACTTTCATGAGGTAGTCGCTCTCGGGCTCTTCGACAGGAAAAAATCGATGTCGCTCCTTTTCTATGGAAAGACTCAGATGAGTTGGCGAGCCAGTTCCGGGTGACGAGATCGAGAGTTGACACTCGGTCAGATCCACGGTAGCTGGTTCCATCGCCCCACTAAGGGAGTGATTCGACGTGGACGGATATTCCTGGTGTCTCTCCATGGAATTTTTCCTTATTGAGATCACGAGGGTGGTTTCGGATTTCATAGGATTTCGACTAAACCTGATCGAGGCGAAGACTAACGACTGTTCCGACTCTCGCGGTTCTGCTCCAGAATCACTCTCTGGGAAACTCGGAGGTCGGCTGTAAAGGATTTTCGACAATATATCGGAGGGACCGCCAGCTCCATCCTCGCTCCATCAATCTTCGGGTAGTGGATTGTTGGCTCGGTTTTCCGGCATGATGCGATACTCTGTTGAGAATCTGCTATGGCCGGATTCTCGCAGAGGATCCTGGCTATCTTCGAGCCGTTTGTCATCCGGGGGGATTTCCAAGAGAAACTATCCCTATAATGCTGATCGGAGCTTTCGCCCGGGTCCATGCGACGCCTCCTAGTCGAGCAACACCTTCTGATCAGGGAGCGGGATCGGAACCGAAAATTCCAGGAGGTTCAAATTCAAGTTCAGGAAATTTCTGCCACTACAGATGTTGCCCTTGCCGACATGGTCCGAGATTCCATTACGATCCTCTGGGCGCAGGTCTTGCAAGATTCCGCTTGCAGAGAATCGCGAGCACTAGGCCAGCGTCACGGTAGGTGCATCGGATTGTTCCAGTCAGAGGATCCAGAGAGACGACATGCAGTCCCTTTGTCCTGTTCAAAGAGAGTGAGTTCCAACAATCGAGAAAGGATGCGGGAGGCATTTCTGCTTGCGGACATTGACCATCAACGTGAAACAAATCTCTCACGGTAAGGCGGCGGCAACGTTACGAATAATTGCTCATGAGCTGGTCCGAGCGGAGCAGCAGAAGTCCGATCGTTTACGCTCGACGTCTTGCGACCTGCGTTATCTAACCCTGCGTGTAGTCCTGGTGTGCTGCTGAAGGATTTGTTCGAGGCTCGTCCATTCTTAAAATCGAATGAGGATGAAACCATTGAACCCTGATTCAACATCAAATGAGCTTATTATCGCTCGCGAGAGTTGTCCGGCTGCCCCTACACCCAAGACTTCACCCATACTTCTGATCAATTACGTAGAATTCATCAAACGATGCGGGTCTCCGTGTAGACGCAGGGACAGATGGACGGAGAGAGACGTATGGACGTAGGGGCCGATGAACGGGCGGTCCGTCACTCGGAACAATCGAAAGACTCACGGACATGTAGTGTCCGAGTCATCGCTCATTTCCGTCAGAAACTGTAATGAAGGTCAGTCGTGGTCGTGTCGGTGATGGTCACGCAACAAATAATTTCGCGCCGAAACTCGCAAAAAGAGGGACCCGAGCGAGCAAAGCGGTCGGAAATCCTCGAGAGGACGAACGTGCGAAATCATTTCCGAACGAGGAAATGAAATACAAAAATCGGAAGTAGAATGAACGGAAATCGGGCCTGCAGCACGCTTCGTGGGGGAAAGGTTAGAGAGGTGGCTCGAGATTTTTGTGAGCATCGCGAGGCCGGCACGGGAGTCGCGAGAGTTGGGAGACTGAGTATCGTTTCCAGTTTCGATACACTGTATCGAATTTTTGAACTCTCTTGTCTGGCGTTGAGTCCGCTCTGATTTCATTCATTCTGATCGATTGGAAGGCTTCACTGATTTTTTTTCACGACTGAAGCTTAACCACATTCTACGAAAAAAAAATTCTCGAGCCCGGAAACACTCGGGAGAATATCTCGAAGGTCGAAGATGCTTCCGGGCTAGCTAGGCAGCGCTTGGGTGCTCGGGCGGAAAAATCGGTAGAATATATGGGCTTCGGCAAGGTGGAGAAAACGGCGGAGAAGTATTCGGTAATGTTCCGAGTAGTTTGCGCGCGTCACCGCGACGAAGGCCCGCTTGCGCTCATTGAGGCATCCCTTCAGCAATGATGGATGACATTTGAACGGAACGCGTGGCAGGGCACAGGGCAGATCTAAAAGCCGAGGAATGAGGTACGAGGACTCCAGTGTACTCTCCGTCTAGCGTCGGATCGAATGAGATCGGATTGAGAGGAATCGGAGGAAGTCACTCAGGAACAAATCAAAGGATAACAACAAAGATTCACATGCCTGGATCAGGCGACCGATGACAGGGCGGATTCTGAACGAGAGCCGGGAAACCGTGGAAAGGAACCGTACTCGGACGCGCAGGAACGGGCGGCCCGCTCGGAGGATAACACTGAGAAGGTGAAGGAAGCGGGGAGAGCATGAGGATGCACGCAACAAACACCGAGAGGGAAAACCTGACGACGGAGAAAAAAAGCGACAACGCCCGAGGCAGCGACTCGATGACGACGCGACGTCTTCGGGGGCGGTTCCGCCGGCAGCAGACACCATTACTGATTTCTTCTTACCTAATGATCGCACAGTCACCGCCATCTCCCCTTCTAGCACCCACCGCCCGCTCAGCCATCACGGCGAAGGGGGAACAAGAAACGAACGAAACCAGCCTTCAACCAGCTGATCCAGGAGGCACGCATGCTGGCAAGCAACCGAGTCACCTAATAGATGCAAATCCGAATCTTACTTTCTCCTCCATGCTTCACTTTCATTCGGCTGCTTCTCGCCGCTAGATTCATCCTCTGTCTTTCCACGGCTCCTTTTCCTCCTCTACTCTCCTTGTTTGCGTCGACGTAGGAGAAGGCTGCTGTCTCCATCTCGACGGGGCCCATTTCGACTTCACGGGTACTACGCTTCGTGAGGATGCGCCGGAGAGGGAACGATGCCCCTTCCCTTGCGGAGTTCCCGGGCCCGGACTTTTCCCTAGAGATCCTAGGGAGAATCGCGTGATTTGTCCTGCGCGGAATCCTTGTCGATGATGATCCTCATGTCTTGGAGTATAGCGACGGCACCAAGGACAGTCTCCTTGATCCTGATTCTTTAGATGATGACGCCGACGACGATGACGTCGATGATGGCTTTGATCCTTGTAATCGTGTAGACTCGAGCCCCATGAGGTCTTAGCTCTTGTCAGAGGAGACCGTCACCGAAACTCGGCGAGTCTCGCGTCCTGCCAGCAGAAGTCATAATTCTTTACGAGTGTGTGCAGTCAGAGATGATCCTTGATTGGCTTTAAGCAACTGCAGTCGGACGTTTTTTTTCGCGTTCGCCTCCCTTCAAGTCCCGTACCGCGGCTCCCGGACGGCGGATCGACTCACTTTCCGTGGTCCTTCCATGAGCGGATTCACGAGGCGCTGTATTTTTTCCAAGCAGCCTCACCGAGGCGGCTGCGGCACTGTTTCCACCATTTCCATTCAAGCAGACCAGATAAGAGATAAGGAAGGCCAGCGGAAAGTCCGATCAACTTTCCGCCCCTGATTCGCTTGTTTTGTTGACTCGTCTCCGTAGCGAACGGCTCCCGGTCGTTTACTCTTCTTTCCTTTCTGGGCCGATCCCACAACAAGCACTTTTTCCCTCTTTCGTCCTCCAGTGCGCTTCATTTTTCTTTGAGACAACGAAAGACCACGCTTCCGAGGCCACCCGCCGTTCTCTCCGGCCTCGGTACCCGTATGAGCTCCAACCGCTACTGAGGTCGTAAAAACACGAGGGAAATAAACTTCGGGACGGGATAAGATGATTATGTATTAGGCGGAGCCGCACAGCAAAGATTCGATAATCGCACTCACGGCTCGCATTTTCGCAAACAGATCCCAGTCATTGCTCTCGTGCTGTCTATGAGAGACTGGCCCGATGCTCGTCGAGGTGTCTCCTCGCTGTGGAGATTATGCACGAATGGACGTTTTTACTGGTCCATACCGAAAACCTCCCGAATCGCGTGCTTTTGTAAGGTTGATGCATTGAGCTTCCAGACACTTGCTTGACATCCTGATGCCTCTTTGTTCCATGAGCGGTCCTCCATTGGAGAGCTCCTGATACGGGCCGCCGGGAAAAACGTGCATCTCTCTGAAAACCCTAAGCTCCAAGAAGCATCTAGCATGGACGATTCCGCGCCCACGGGACAGGACTGACGCACCTGAAGGTGCAAACAGATTGGATTTTGATAGGGTCGGGCCGATTTCCCGACGCTCTCTTGGTATTTCACCAGAGCGGAGTTGACTCGCGCGTTGACTCCAATTGGAATCCGTCCCCTCGTCTCGCAGAAAGCGACCACATAGAATTCCTCGATTGACGCAGAGACTGTCACCTGACAATCTTCTTCGTGGAAAACGAAGCCAAGAGTGAAGAGGTGAACAGTCAGCAACACAATGAGGGCTCATTTCTCCCATTCCCTGGGGGGATGTTCCGCTGTCTGCAGGTCGCTCACTGCTCTAGAATTACAGCCTCTCTCCCGGACTATCCTTGATATTTCTCCCGATCGAACAGAGTTTATCTCTACTGCTACTTGTTCCCCGCCCGTATTTTTCTCGGTCTCTCTCGTCTAGTACAACAAACTAGAAAGTGAAAGTGCTTGTCTACAGCTAGCGGAAGAGCCGACTCGTAGCGGGTGACAAGTGTTGTTCGAGTCGATGTCGCCGTTACTGCCTCCTGTTGTTTGTTTAACAAGCAGCTCGACAATGGGATGATTGGTGTTCCTTCGCCGAAGTCGGAATGCAGGTCCTAATTTCGATTACTCAGACTTGAGACCTGTACATGGGATCGCACGCATGGTGTACGGAAGTTCTCGGAGTCACCCCATGGATCGATTTCCGTCGGATGCCCACGGATCATCTTGCGAATTGTGCGACAATGCGCTCCTGGAATTTCTTCCGTCCAGGACGTATCATCGAGCCGGGAGTATTCATTAATTTTGATTTTAGAAAGGTACAAAGCATGTTTCAAGCGAACAACGCCTAATTACAATTGCCGCCCAGCTGCCATCGTAAGTGTGATTGCAGTCGAATAAAGAAAGAGGGGTGGAATTCCTGCGGGAAAACCGTCCGACGAGAGAGGGAACAAAGTGCTCACGTTTGATGACCGAGCGAACGAACACCTGCGGCCGACTTTGAAGAGGCGACGATAGTACTATGTTAGACCCTCGCGCACTCACATGTTTCGACGGCAGCGTCGAAAACTGTGAGCGAAAGCTTGCGAGGTGAACATAGCGATGGAAAGAACCGTTCCTCCGAGGAAGCTCAGGACATATACAACAACAAGATGAGATTCCGTCTCTCGAGCTCTGCGGGAACCCCCCGTATGTTTCGCGCGAACATCTTCCAAGCATGACGGGATTCAAGTGTAGAATCGCCGCTGGTCAACCTGAGAGGTCTATTCCTTCTCAGAGGTCTATTCCTTCTCTGAGGTCGCTGCGACCGCGCCATGCAGCGACCGCTTCCTCGCAAGACACAAACCAGGAGGGACGATCCTCGACAGCGGGCGTCGAGGTCCGGTCCGCGCGCCACGAATCCTGCTCATTGTGATTTATCGATTTCGAAGAGAAATGCGATCGGAGTCGGGAACTCAAAATATTCGACGGAAGAAGCGCGGTCCCGGCAAAGCGGCGTTCGGGAACAAAAAGAAACCTCTCCGAGCACCCGAGCGAACGCACGGATGACTGGACGATCGCGCGGTTGGGGAAGAGTCTTTTGCGCGAATCGATTCAGAACAGGATCGAGAACTGTACGAAAGAAAGAAAAACGAAAGAGGTGGCATACGCGATCAGGCTCCACTTGTCCATGCCATCTTTTTGCTTTTCTTTTCGGCCGAAACCGCATCCGACTCCGCACTAGTGATGTGTGTGGAGGATGGCATGCCACAGCGGGGCGGCGGGACGAAAGCGAAATGTATATTACAATCGTCCTGAGGACAGAGCAAATTCAATTTCAAAACGCAGCAAGGAAAATCGTACGAGATAGATTCGGAATCGGCGCGTCGGAAAACTCGATTCGGAGAAATACCTGGTGGACTGCGAAGTGAAATAAAAGCAGGAGCCGAAGCCTATTTTGGCAGGAACAAAGAGAATCGGCACCGAATGAAGATTCACTCGGCGAATCTGCTGACATTGAACACCTTCGTCCGACTTTGACGAGGAGCGAGTCGGCTATAGCGCCGTCGCCTCCGCTCTCATTCGCACACCCGTTATCCAGCCAGGGTAACCACCAAGACGAATGGAGAAACTGCAGAAGTAGAAGATTGAGTAAGGGACGAAGACCACTTTTGTGATCGTTATTTTCCCCCAGTCAGACTGAGCGAGTTTCTCCTCCCGGTCCGTTACGGTTTCGCGCGTAAGCTCCTCCTCCTCCTCGCGCCGTTCTACCGGAGAGTTCCCTTATTTCGCAAGCAGTCGAGAGAAAGCTAGGCTTGCGGGAAGGCTTCCGGTTGACCGCACTGGTACACGACGAGTCCCACGGACTAATCCGGAAAGGTGTAATCGGCTCGAAGGTCCACGAAACGAATTTCAAAACGCTCCGGCCTCCCACACATAATTCGTTCTCCATGATCGTTTGTAACGCTTTCCTCCGCATCAATTGCCAATCGCATCCACGGACCGAGCAGAAACGTACGCGCATCGTATTCGAGCCGAGGAAGAAAGAATACCAGGATCTACGAGGTAGGCTAGAGGAATGGGAGAACGTCATCGAACTCCTACTATTCTCTCGTCTCCGATGTCCCCTCTAATCGGATGTCCTGCACTCGAGATCCGTGCTGTGCACACTTCGATCGATATCGGTCCACCGACTGATTGGCTTGCCTCGCTCGGCAGGCAGTCGAGTTGGACTACTGCCTAGTGGCTGATGAAGTAAACTACCTGTAACGTGCACTCGCACTTTGTGGAGATTGTTGATTTTAAATTTACCCGGGGCGGCGTTGCGCTCTGTTGCTCAAGCATCCCTTGGCTACGTGACAACGGAAACTTCCCTCGGCTCCCCCATCTGCTCGTCGTCTCCCGGACGCGCGACGCCCCCCCACTCGGGGAAGAGGGAAGACGTTCTCGTTCCCTCACTCTCACTTTTCTCGCTCGTTCAACTGCTCATTGAGAGTCATCCGGCCGCCCGTACATGTCCTCGACAGAAGAAGCTGTAATAATTAACTAATTACAAGGGACCGCAAATAATGAAGGAGGACATTGATTGTCCATTCGGCCGTCTCCACACCTCCTCTCCCGCATCCCCCCTGTCCGGGTCATGATCCGGGTGCCTTTCCACCGGTTGTCCGGACCCGATTGAGCGAACCTTATCGCGACGGAAAAGCTGGCGAATTCCTTTTCTCTCGACATCCTGCGGAAAATCGATACATCAGATATTCACGAACTCGGTCGTACGTCCTCCGAATCGAACGCAGAAAGTTACTTACGAGCAGAATAATTTTTACGATGCCCGCTCCGCCCCCGGCAAGGAATTCTCGCTGAAGAAATTCAGGTGCCATTGGTTCCTCCCGCCGGTTTCATGGGTCATGAAGCTCGCGCTAATCTTTATTATGTCTCAAAAGGGCTCGAAATATATTTATAAGCCCTGGAGGAGCAGGATTCCCTGTAGGGACGGATCTTCCGAGTGGAAGTTCGAGCAAAAACTATTGTTGTGGTCGTCGTAGTTTCAGTCGATTATGTACCGTTGTCTCCCTGCGACCGACCGGCCATCGTAACGTCCCAAGCAGCCATAGCGAGAACAGATAAGGTGAATTATTCTTTTCTGACGCTGCAAACAATCGGATCACAATGGGGAGGGACGGACACATGGAACGACAATGACAGCGGCCCACAACTATTGCCGCCGTCGCCGTCATCATTCCCATGGTGAACCGCCTCCATTTTCACCACCATCGCCGGCAAGCTGCACACTTACCACCATTGCGGCTTCTACGTATTACGGACGGTTGCGACTACCACGACTGGCAGCAGAACCGAGTCTTTGTATTCGCTAAACGAAACGTGCCGACCGTTGTATCTAATTGTATACGTACGTAGACTGACCATATACAAACTCGGACGGACGCTCAGGGAACCGCACGTATATACGTGCAACAGTGGCTTCCTTGAGGCTCGCCGATGCTCATTGTCCAACGAACAATCTTTCCGTCATCAGCTTTATTTGAGTGGTGTATTCATTTATACGTTAGCTACTGGCGGCCGCAGCGCTCTTGTCGCTACGTAACAAGGTTACTCCAGAGCCGAACGAAGCTCAGGTGGACGGAGACTTCGATACTCGAGCAAACTCACGGACTGTATTCCTCTGCAAGAACATTCATTCTCTGCTAGAGAATCTCCTTCCTCCCGGCGTCCGCAGATCTTTTCGTTATTCACTTTAGTATTCACGGCCGTTCGTTGGCCGGCGAAGATTCCCGGAGAGGCAGGCGAGCCCAAACGCGGTAATTATTTTCACTGATAACGAAAATATTGAGAGGATCGGTGCGTGCGGGGCGTTTTTGGTGTTCTCCTGGAGCTCATGCGGATCGACAACTTTCCATATGCGGATCTGCCATCTTCGTAAACGTCCAAAAAAGTCTCGCGAATTCTCTCGCTGGATAGTCCTAAACTTCGGATGCCATGTCGAAACTCTTCACGGAAGTTTGGAGTCGCAATAGACTTGTGACCGCTCTTCTGTGGGTGTCACACTCGATAATAATCGAGAGGTCGAACATTAATTCGCGATAGCAAAGAAGAAATGTGTGCCGCTGTCGCTACGGACTTACGGATGTCAAGTTACGATGGATGGATCGGACTCGAGTCGTAGAAAGAGGGGACATACACTTATTTACACGACCGGCGAAGCAGGCAGACCGTCAACATTATTATCACGCAACGTAACGATCGAATGATATTGGCACCGGGAGTGCAAGCTCATCGATCTCGGCGTGCGATACCGACGAGTCAAACTTGTCCCGGCGGAGACTCGCTGTTTTTGTGACATCACGACAGAACTTCTGTCCTTTCGAGCTTCTAGGGCAGACCCATTATATGGGAGGGGCTCTGACCGGAAGGGTCCAATCCAGTTCGTCATGGATTCTTCCGAGGTTTACCTGGAGAAATAGGATAATTAGGCAAATCCCTAGGAATCAATAATGATAATAATCGACCTTCCGAGGAAATACCCACGCGTTTTCGTGTTTCACAGTGTACATGTAAGAATGATGCTTTGCGGCTGAATTCACAGACTAATGCAAATTGAGGTGAAGACTCTTTTCGAGTCGCCCCGAGGTCCATATCGATTTCGGATCGATTCTGCAACTTTTGGTATGCGCGTCCAATTCGAAGCTCATCATTCGATGCACGGAGTGGGGCGGGGAGCCGTTTGGAACAAGATGGGAATCTCTCTGAGAGCGAAGGACGGTCGAAACGGGGTATCTGCTCCGAAGAATTAGGCAGCGATCAAACCCGACTAGCGAATGCTCCTGCGCTAAACTGTCGTTCCGTCGCTCAAGAACGAGGCTCTAGACTGTGACAAAATCAAGAAAAGATCCCTTGAATGCCAGCTGATCAACCCGGGGGCAGTATCCCAATTCCAGAGCGAACAGGAGCGTAGAGTGAGTCTCATCCGTTCAGTGCCCAGAAACTCCTTCGCAGATGCCTAGGCGCTGTTGAGACTACCCGGACCCGAATGGCGTGCCTGAGCCTATTTTGAGGAGCAATCACTTACTGACTGACCAACAACGTAGGGGGAGAATTCGCGTGAGCGCTTCCGGCCGCGGAGAGCATGCGATGAACTGCTGCTGCTGCTGCTCTCCGAACTCGTTGTTCCGACGATGTCTATCGCACTTACCCCTGTCGAGATAAGTCATTCAAGGCGGTTCAGGAGCGAACGATCATTCCAAATGATCTGACTGGGCGATGCTCACCTCTACCTCTATGTCTGGGCAATCCCAAACAATGATCACATTTTCCGATGGGAACAGAACATGCTGCTGTATTCTTCCCTTCTATTCATGCCGTCTTACTACCGTCAGCTTGTCGACAATTTTGTTTCGGGTAATATTTCCGTAGTCCAGACGCGGCCCCGAACACTTGGAGGTCCACCTTGCATGTAGTCCGCCACCGCTCAATCCAGCTATTTTGCACGGGGTTCGAGCTCCCGGTTGGCTTCGGGCTTCGCGGATTTATTCCCCACGATGCGCTCAGCCAGGACTCATTCGACGGATCGAGCGCTTGTCCTGAGTAAACGATGTACTTATGGGAACCGAGAGGGGCCTTCTGGCTTTTGAGTCGACGAGGAGTGGGGGAGTCGCCGCATCTTCCTTTGACATTCGGCACCAGAAGGGAACAAACAGCATGGGTTTTCGCGTCTCCTTCTGACTCTCCGGTGCCATCGTTACGTGGGAAGCGGCACGAGCCGCTGAAGAAAACCGACGTCCCGAAAGGAAAGGCGAGCTCGAAAATCGCAGCATTCCCGGTGATGTTCCCCTCCCTTTCTCGTGGTAATCGTAAGACGCAAACGCCGAGTTAAGGGGGAATTTGTCCTTCGATCTCGATGAGCGATATCAGGAGAGAACCGAGGTGCCGAAGTTTGCTCTCAGCAGTCGTTAATGGGAGACACTAGTTGAAGTGGGGAAGACGGGATTCAGTGATCCGGGGAATGAACGGAGACGGGAAGGAACAGACGAGTTAATTTCAAAGTTCTTACGCTCTTTGTCACCTCTTCCCATTGCTTCTCTTTGCGTCTAACGCCTGCCCATAGTCGGAAAGTCCCTGATCCCTTATCGAAGACAAGTAGAGCGGGCCCGATTGATCTCGGCGTTGCTCCTCGGGGATCTCTGTGCGCTGTTACCGAGTCGTCGGGAGAAAAAAAACGGGGATACGAGTAAGCAGAGGAGAGAGGACGAGTTAGTCGACTCGCGAGTGAGAATCAAACGAAGTCGCTTTGTATGGATTGTACGCCGGCGCCGCCGACTCAACCGCTCAGCTGCGTGCACTTGATCTGTAATCAGACGAGATCTCCGTCGTTGTCTTCAGTCTGTCCGTGGTGACCCAACTGAAGCTCTTCAGATTTTCTGCGAGACCGACTGAGTATCGGAGCCGAGTTCTCTCCTGGGTTTCTGTGAATGTGGGAAAAGAAAGCTCCGGGGAAAGGCACTAATAAGTTCGCGTTTTCAGCGGAATCACTGGCTTATTCACGGGGAAAGCCTTCGGGTGGTCGGGGAGTTCCGACCCGACAATGCTTTCGGAGATTAGCTGAAGATCAGGAAGCACATAAATAGATTATACGAGGTCATCAACGTCAACGTCGGCGTCGCTTCTAAGCTGATGAAAGCTTCGGTAGTCGTGGCGGCGAATGCTCTGCGTTCTTTCACGGAGAAAACGCAGGACTAAAATTGGTTCTGTAGACCCGAGCTGGCATGTGACACGGTGGGAACGGAGAAAATTTCTCACGGAGAAACCGTGCTTCGGATCGGAGAACAGCTCTTGGATTCCTGCGTAAGAGCGTCCATTAATCTTGCGGAGAAAATCACAAATGGAGGCGAATCGGGGGATACTTGCTGAAGGATCTGGAGAGGAGCGGACTCGGAAGCTCCCCATGATCCGAGTCGTCGGATTTTCTCCCGGAGAACCCGGGTTCCCCTCCCTAGCCGGAACGGGACTCGATGCAAGGCGCGAGATGACTTATTTTCCGGGCACTCCCGCTGAACGACATGTTTCGATATTGTCACAGGCTTCCTGATGATTCGGTTTCAAAATTGGTTCCTACTCCGATTTGATATATTTCCTGTCGTACGGTCCTCTCGATGGGGTCTGCCAGGCGTCGGCGTCGGGGAAGAAGAGGAATTCCCGAGCCACGTCGGATCGCTCATGTCTTTTGTGGCTCACATTCTCCAGCGGGTTCCCCTCGGTCGGAACGAGCTTCCCGCGCAGGATCCTCTCCGCTCAAATTTAGTCCCCTGTCACTTGTAACACTGTTATGGAAGATGAGCCGACTGGCCAACACACCGCTCAAGCATAAGGCTGCCTACACTAAATGAATCCTCGCGTCAAGAGCACAACGGATGCAACCGGTGGTCGTTTGCGTCAACGTTGCTTGCTCTCCTCCGGCCGCCGGCCGTACACTCTCAATGACCTCGGAGGCCTCTCGTCCTCGGTAGCCTTTGAGGTCATGAGAGTAACAGTCTTACCAAACTCTAATCTGATTTCCTTCTTTCGCCAACATCCGCCGCTCTTTTTGACTGGAGCAATCGCGTTTCGCTCATTATATTCCCGGCGTCGTCGGGCGATTCGCTGTTAGCGGGTCTCACAGAGGACTCTCGATGCAGCCTCGTTAGCCTCGCGTAAGGGGAAGTTCCCTCCACCGAGAGTCGAACTGCGAGTAGTGCGAAAGCGAAAGGTGAGACGAGGAGAGAAGCTCAAGAGAAACTAACAAGTACTGCAACAATGACACGACTTCGAAGGTGTGGGACAACTAGCACAAACTTGACTCGAAAACGTGAACTTTCAATTTCGTTGCTCCGTCTTAGTCGCTGAGAGGTGTCAGAGAGTCTGGTGGCGTTTGCCGAAACGTTCTCCACCAGAGTCGCAGTTCACAAGCCCTACACGCAACTAGCCCGCACCCGCCTACAAACAGAGTCTTCTTCTCCTTCATCCCGTCTTCTGAGACTTCCCCATACCTAGACGCCGGTCTCTGGGGACGGCAAGGAGATTAGCAGAACTCTCCTTCTTTGTGAAAAACTTGTGACGACTGGTCGAATCTTCGGATCCCGAGTTAGACCCGGCCGCATCCAAACTTCCCCATTGGGGTCTTGAAGGAAGTTTTGTTGTTTAAGTCGATACTTCCCGTCGGATCACATCTCGACCGTTCCTTCAGGGGACTGAGGGAGACTGCCACAATCCTCAGATCGGCCGCGAAGCCGAGAAGCTTGCGCTCACCTCCACCTCACATCATACGTGCTTTGTCAGAACTCTTGGAAGCGTCGTTGCGAGGTGCCCACCCATATCCCAGTGCTGTGCCATTCGAGGCAAGCCGAAAAGACGGCCGATCCTCTCATCGGGAGACTTTCGTCCGGAGAGAAACAAGGAAACGAGTAAATGCAAGAGGAGAGAGCGTCAGCGGAGATTCTCCACAGTACTGTCAGAGTCTGGAGCGAGTCCTTGTGCGCCTGCACGTCCATATGCGCCACTGTCCTGCGCTCAATACATCTTCCGGGGCTCCTAAAAAGATTAATGATAGCGGACCGAACCCGCAAGCTTGGGCACTGACATCGATAGTCGCATCAGGAGGGGAAGCAAGTAGTAGTGAGAGAACCGACGCGGCTGACGTTCGCCTTCCAGTCTGGTTTTGTCGTTGAAACCATCCCAGTGAGCCCAACCCCGGTCCGAAGACCGATTGGATTACCGGCTTGAGGGGATCGGGACGTCTCCTGCTGTACCTCGATGGGGATCTCGCCGAAAGCCTGAGTGCGGAGCTGGTGCTACTGATGATGAT
This sequence comes from Galendromus occidentalis, assembly GCF_000255335.2. Classification (NCBI taxonomy): domain Eukaryota; kingdom Metazoa; phylum Arthropoda; class Arachnida; order Mesostigmata; family Phytoseiidae; genus Galendromus; species Galendromus occidentalis. Next base: position 554,452 of record NW_003805104.1, on the reverse strand, counting down.
GATGATCGTCTAGCGTTGACGATACACGTTCTTATCGACATCAAGTCGTTTGTATATCGGAACGATCGTCATTTCACGCGACGCGCACAGAGAGAAAACGCGGAGAGAGGTGGCGAACATGAATAACTTAATCTTCATGAGCGGAGCGAGTTCCAGAGCGAGCAACACATTTAGCTTTTTGTCGTCCTCGTCCCTGGAACTGTTCCACCATGATGATCTTGGTTCCGTTCATCGTCGTCGTCCTCGTCGACATCATCATGACGACTTCATTTTACTTCTTCGTCAGCATGAGCTCTTTTTTCCTTCGCAACGCTGTTGTAGCGAGGGAAAAAGCGAAACAGGAAGGTCGGGTCATGAATACGGGGCAGCGGAGGCCGCAGTAGCTGACTGCAGCTCATGGCTCTGTCGCCTCTTTTTCGCCCATGGGGGCTTAGGCTTAATGACAATGGGATACAATGCCTCCGAGACCAGGTTCTGCCGTCGACGACCCAACGACCCCGACCGAGTCCACTAAGATGCCGAGCCGGATGAAATGCTCGTCGATGCCGCACGAGGAACTCTCCCTAGGAAATTTCCATCTATGTGTCCTGCCGCTGCTCCGGATCGATACTTTGGGCTTCCATCGACTGATCTTTCAGAACCAAGGACCGTAATTATGGATCAAATAATAATATTCGCTCATTTTTCGCTTTCAGGTAAGCATTATAACTGGAACTCGAATCGTCGAGGCCGCCTTCCTCGCCTTCCTCGCCTTCGATTCCGCGGCAACTCCATCCACGCAAGGGATCCGCGAGAATTAATTCGAAAGAAGCGGTCGTCTGACGGCTGCAGAACATCCTTCAACGTTCTGAGGCTTGAGCGATTAGGAATAGCTTGGCAAACATTCACTCCGAAGCTCAGACGTACGCGGAGTCGCGCTCCGCGGAATGTCGCAGTCGATGGAGAAGCGACGGCTTGGAGCTCGAGTGTGCTCTAAGCAGACACACCGGCGGCGTAAAAACTCAAAATTGAAACGGTGGAGTCCTAAGGACCATATCGAACGACGAGGAACAACATATCCGTGCGAACACACACAGAATGAAATCATTCGTTCAAAATCCATTGGTGATATCCCAGCCGGGAGGCGTCGAAGGGAACGATGGAGTTCTTGGATGCTTAAGATTTTGGGAACAGTCTGCACCCTTCTTCAGAACTCCCTCACAGTATGAGATCGCCGAGGACTCTTTGGCCGAAAAACTGACCGAAAGGATCGCGCCATCAGAGCAGAACGCTGCGGCATTTCGTAACGAATGAGTGTCACAAATAATACCTCATTCCGGGGTAATCGTTTCCACTGCTGCGTTCGCAGTCGCCATCACTCTCGTCGTCCATTTTGTTGACCCCTCGTTCATTTCCGAAATGCTCAGACCGGCTGCGAGTGGGGCGAGAGCGCTCGGCGGAGCTCGCCGCTCACACGAGACCCCAATCGTGTGAAAAGGGCGTGCACTCAGCGGTCACGGACGCCTAAATTACTATTGCGCATCGTCTGAGTGGTGATCTGTCGGTCATTCCGAATGTAAAACACTTATACACGTTACGTTCGTGTTAAGCTCATATCGGCCGAATTGTTTGCGCTGTGGAGTAGATCCGGAACATGATCGAGCGGTTTGCAGAACACGGCAATTTCTCGTCCACTCCCCACATGGATTGGATGTAATTGACCACGTATCCACTGACTCAGAACCACACCGATCCGGACAATATGCACGTGTTCTGATACGTGGGCAACCAGAAGATGTCCGGCAGGCGAGATCAGCCGCCGGATTCCGGATCGCAATATCGTCCAGCTGTAAGGGATGACACGTGTTCCTCCACGTCGAAGACCTTGATCGACGAAGCGGAAGCACGGGCGGACGGAAGCCCGAAGAGCAGAAGAGTAATAATTGGGAAGCGAATCGCAATCGCAGCTACCGCCGGATGGACCCAATCCGCTTCCATTCAGACCGTCGTGCGACGCTGTCCCCCGTTCGTTCAGAATCCGGAGGCTAGTGATTCTGCAACATCCTGAGTCATTTTGAGTTTGCGCCACGACTGTCGCTAGCCACTGACAAGTGAGAGTCCACGCGAGATCCAAGTGGACTCGACGAGACGCGTTGCGCCAATCTCGTCGGACTTCCTCCGGTCAGCTAGCAAGGAGCAGGGTGCGAAACGTCCCGTCTGGATGCTGTGTTTATGCTCTTACGGTATACCGTATCATGCGGCGGAAACAATCTTGTGATGCGTCGCGAGACGAGAGACCGCGACCGCAGAGGTCTTGTCGAGTACCACTAGAGAGGGATCCTGCCTTCGGAGAGACAGATTTCCGGAAGTCTTCATCAGCTCCCCACCGGAAATCTCTCTCTTTCTCTCCTCCCCCTTCCCTCCACGGAGGCCACCGCCCCGCCCCTATCGATGAGCAGTCCCAGCTCCAGCAGACATCCCCGCCAAGTGGGATCCGGAGCGAATCTCCCAGCTCCTACTTTGGCGCAACCAGCGATCTCCGTCGTGTCTCCTGAGATAGACCAGTTTCTCGGAGTGTTCTGACCAAGCTCGCTCGCTTGCCTCCTTGCCTGACTGACTCAATGAGGGAGCGAGTGACTGACTGACTGCCCACTCTTCGATGTGCTTGATGCTGAGTAAGGCGACAGTCTCCGAACGGAGAGGGACTATCGCAGCAAGGACTCTTTTTCCCTCCCCAGGTCTCCCTGTTCCGGAAACGCGAACTCCGCAGCTCTCTTACTTGACTAATTTCAAGTTCTTGAGATCGCTCTGCAACCCTTGCCACGGAGAGTCTGTCGGCCCAGCCCACTTGTAATTATCATTAGGGGCAGGTCTTGATTCGAGCTCCCGATAATGAAAGCTCTAGAACTAGGGACTGTATACAGAAATCAAGCGGACTGGTCCCGATCGAGGTTCCGTACACGAGTACATAAGCTACATACAGATGGAGTCGACTTTCGTGCCATATTAGTGATCGAGGGATTCGATTTGTTCGGACATAAAGAGCAGCTTTTCTCTGACCCTCCTCCGGCTTAAATAGGGATCTCTTGGAGTTAGTTAGTGAAAGATTCTTTCTGCTTCTCCCCAGTGAGGGTCGGATCGGACCTTTTGATTCAATTCGGTCCTTTCAGTCGGAGTTTCCTCGAGTCGTCCGAGTTCCTTCATTCAGATCACCCTGTAAGTGGCCGAGCCCGTTAGGAGGCCGTGCGGTCGGTCATTCGAACGCTTGGGCAAGGAGGTTGGCTGACGGACTGGTGGTTTTGTTTCCATTAGTTCCGCTGATGACAAATGTTATGACCTCTGGATCGGAAAAATCGCTCTTCGTCTTGACCCTTCTCCCGCCTCCATTTTTCCTGCGATGCTCACCAAATAGAAGGAACGGAAGAAAGTTTTTCCGCGCACCCTCCGGCGACTGAGTCCTGGGCGAGTTCGTTGAAAGCAGGAGTGTAAAAGGACTCAGACCGTAAAGATCCACGACGGCAACGGTGGAGACGACTCTCTTCGTTCCGTATATTTAATTGTCGTCACCATCGACCGTCGTCATGACGAACGCGTTATCCGTCGTGATTTCGTGAGTCTCTCGCGTCGTCTCTTTCCGCAGAAGTTCGATATTTTCTCAACCCTCGAACGCGATTTTCATTCCTCTGTTGAACCGGCCGGCGGAAACCGCGACGGGAGGGAAATCGATCGGAAAGAAGGCGGCAGAGGTTCACGAACTTCGAGTGCGACGACGATGACTTCACGGGTGAACTGTGCGCGCAGCCGGTAATAACTGGAAGGGAGAACAACCGAAGGATTGAGTGCGAATGTGTACGCGCCGCCGAAGGAGAGAAAGCCGTGTCATGCTTCGCCGGAAGCTGTAGCACACCCTTGGGGCCCGTGTGTTACCTGTGGCAACCAGCCAGCAACCTGAATCTTGGGTGTAGTAGGTACGTTTATACGTTTATCCCTTCAAGCCATCCGCCTTGGTCTCTCGCTTGCTGCCGTCTGAGCTCTCGGATGGCGTGCGTGGTAGGCGGGTGAGCGGTTCGTTAGGTTTGTTTGTGGGTTTCGTATTCAAGACAAATACGCTGTTGAAAGCATGAGAGTTCGGGAGAGACGGGAGCACCAGGACATTAGGAGGAGCGCCCGGAGTCCACTGAGACACCGCCGGGAAACCATGACTCGTTCTCAAGCTTCTCGAGCTCGCACAAGATCCCTTGTTGATCGTTATTGCTCCTGGACCGGGGAGAATCCGCGCTCGAGTTCGACACACATATTGCTACGCGGTTCGCGCTGTTCATCGCTCGTTCGGTGATTGAGAGCGAGAAGCTTGGAGCTTACGTACGTCTGCGATAAGAAATACCGGGTTTTAAATTGCGTACTTATTAGCGTACCCCGCCCCGCCGATCCTCCACCGACGAAGCTCATCGACGGGGCTTCATGTTCTGGCTCAGAATTCCTGTTGTGAAACGTCGTAATACGTTTCCATCCTTCTTTTTTTCCTGCTGCTGTCTGCCACGCTCTTGTTGTGGTTCTCCGATGAGCGCAGGGGGAGCAGCAGCAGAAACAACTGCGAACTAGGACCAGACGCGTTTCTAGGTGTCTGGGAGCCTGGTGGATGCGCAGTCTCGTTGTTTCTCCAGCGCTTAGTCGACTTGTGGGCACGCAGCAGTTCCACCAGACAAAGAGGCATCTAGAAATAAAGTCCGTCGACCAGCCACTGCGCAAACACAGCAATGAACGAGAGCGACAAACCAGAGCATAAGTTCGTAGTGACCGGCTGTTTGTTTGTTTGTTTCTCTCTTTGCTTGTTTGTTTGTTTCTTTGTTTGTTTATCAGTTCGTTCGCTCGTTCATTCGTTCTTCGCTCGTGTATCGGACCAAGCGCGAATGAGTCAACGAGCAGGACGGACGTTCGCATTTCGGTCACCAGCAGTCCTCACACTGCTGTCATTCAAGCGAAAGAAGCCTCTGAGGAAACTTCAAAAGATGAGCTGCGTTTGTACGGTTAGTACTTATCGAGCATTTCGCTTGATTCGATGCTCAATGTGGCATTTTTCCAACTCCAGAGCCACAGTCATACGATGGACTTCGAAGGCGTGACACAGGAGGCCACCAAGTCGATTCCAAACCGAGGTCGTAGGCTACCGAGAGAGCTCCGCCGAACTAACGATTGCGCACCACGTATCCTACGATGGTAAGACGGGCTTCTGGTGGACCGTTTCGTTCGGTACGTTCGATCATGGGTCCCTCCTATGGCTCTCTGTTTGTGCGTCCGTTAGTCTTGCCGTCGTCCGTCTGTCGGCTCCAGCAGCCCGAGTCGCGACTACTTCTAATTCTCTTAATGCCTACGGCCACAATCTTCAAGAAGGGGTCGTGTGCAACGTGAGGGAGAACGTTCCGCCGTTCATCTTGGTCCGTGGTAGCCACCCGCGCGTTCTCTCGTAGACCAGTGCCCGAAGGGTTTCCCGTTGTCTCTCATTTCCCGTCGCTACTGCAGCGTAGTTTTCCGAGAAAATCTCCGCTCGAGAAGAAGGAATCCGCCGCTATTCTTTTTTTCTTCTTTTTAGCCAAGTTGGCTTCTACATTCCCTCGCAGAGTTTCAATATAAAAGTATTTGAGCTCATCGTTGAGTTAGACACAAATCGCTCCGAAGACGGAGCCAATAGCCGAAGCGGAGGAGAACGCGCCGTCGAGAACGAAGTGAAACCCGATGGGGAGTTTGGAGCTTCCGTGTTGATGTCTGCCTGTCGGCTTCCCATCTCTTTCTCTGTCGTCGTCGACGTCGCCGTCATGATTCCTCGGTCTGGGCGACGCAACGGTCTTTTCTCCGCGTATTTCTCCCGGTGTCGGTCGACGACCATCCTTCCGCTTAAAGCCCCATCGAAGTTGACCGAAACAGACGGGCGAACGATGGTCGACGGACCGAGTAGCTGAGGCGATCGAAATTTCCTTCTCCGCTGCCCCGAAGCGTACGGTCGCAGGGGCGGCTGATCGAATGGATGGATAGATGGACAGACGAACTAACCGACAAAGCAACCGAACGGCCAACCGACAAGCGGACGGGGGTCGGTCTGCGAGTCGATCGGTTGCTGAATCGGAGAGGTCCGGCCGTTGAGTCGACAAGTATTCAATAGTGCTCACGCTGCTCAGCTTCCGATATATGATTTCGGAACGCTGCCTGGGAGCAATACGACTCAATTTCTGCGCGATAAGCTTCGATCCGATCCGCGTACTGAGAGCTCGGGGAGGGGGGGACCGGTCGAAAATCCTGTCTCGAAAGCGGAAAGAGCGGGGAGCCCTCCAGGAGGGCCGCCCGGCCGCCTGGCCCACTAAGCGTGAGGCCAGAAACGCTGCAGGCATGGAGCCAACGAACACATCTGTCGGGTCTTCTCCCATCCGACGGACCGCTCCTTCTCGTTGTCAGGCTCGTGTGTCACGCGGACAAGAATCGATCTGCGTGCTCGTCTTGCTTCCCTAGTTGCCCATCCTCTCGCCCGTTCCGTTGCTTCCTTGACTCGTTGGTTGGTTAGTGGGTCGGTCGGTCGCACTGTTCCCAGACAGGTTTGCAACTTGTTTCCCCGTCCGTCTGTTGCTCGCGCTCTCTGCGGAACAAACCTTCGTCTATTTCGCGAAAGTTGCTCAAACTTTCCCTAAGCTTCCGTCTCCTTCGATCGACTCGGCATTGGTGCAGAGCGCTCTCTCTCCGTGGGCATCTCTCACTCTCGGGCCCAGCGCTCTCCTCACTCATTTTTTCCCGCCCTTCTGTTCGGCGCCTGTTTTACTCCTCAGTTCGTTTGGCCGCATCCAGCGGCACCTCCCACGAATGTCGGAGGGCACCCGAAAAGAAATATCAAAGCCGGCGAACGGGCGAGAAATAACGAGAAAGAGGGCGAGGAGATCGGGAGAGGGACACCATGGGGGTCAAGACACGAGCCGAGGAATGGCGAGCCGAGCAGTGGGCCGGTGTTTGGATGTAACGTAGTGAAGAAATAAAGAAAAGAGGAATGAGATGGAAGAAGAAGGGAAGGCGGTAGCAGCAGCCAGCGAATCAGCGGAGATCCGATAGTGAACCGCCATTTCATTCAAAGTTCATCGTGACCTGTTTTCAAAAACGCTGTATCCCTAGGGGACGCCCAAAGGTAATAGTATGGCGGCTGCTCCTCATCTCGACGCTCACATTTGATCCTCTTTTGGTTCCTTTTTCCCCGGACGAACGACTTATGATGACCTTAGTCTCGACGCCTCTGGGAACAGTCCCTCCTCACTGTTTCCCTCTATCTGGGATTTCTTCCGCAAGATATACACGTACCGGAGAAACGTTCTCCGGGAACTGGTACAGCCGTACAGCCCGATGATCGAAGGATCGGAAACATGAATTATGACTGTCACGACATGTTCGAGTGCATGTCTCGCATGAATACTATTCCGACCTGAGTATTTTTTGATCCTGCGTTTGACCTAAATGAGTAAAACGATTTTCCGCGACGCCTTATACCAACGAACTCTCTCGCTGTCGCTAGCTGAGCAGGAGAAAAACAATATCTAATTTTGAGGGAAGAGATCACCATATGTTTAGAGCTGCTCGTGGGTGGACATACAACGACCTCGGTGCCTACGTCCATGCCCAAGTAAGCTCCGAGCTTTCTCGGGTGACGACATGAATACGCCGTGAGTTCAGGCTAGTGGATCATGGAATTAAAACGCGCGGCCCCGACTCTTTAATGGCCCGCAGCGCTAATAACGACCTGAACCGACCGTTCCGACGACTCGCCTCAAAAAGGGCTCGCCTTCAACACGAGCGACCAATACATCTACCGGCGGCCGCTGGTACTGATTAGGAGCTTGGTATAAAGCTACCGTGTCGCTGCACATCGGGCGACGATTATTCACTGCGCGTGTCGCCGGATCGTGAGAAGACAATCGGCAGAGAAATTCTGCCCACAACGCCTGTCGACCACTTACGATCCTCTACCAACAAGTCGAGTTTTCCCGCGATGAGATACCCACTCTCAGGTTACGGATACGGAGTACTCTTTCTGATCGGGAGAAACGAGAAGCTCCACGTTCGCTCTGCTGCAGATTTCCGAATCCTGTTCTCCGGGAGAGCCTACGAGAATGCTGGATGCAGCTGGGAAGACGGGCCTCAAGGCAAGGGGTGCCACGTAGGCTCCTGGGAAGCGTCTCAGGAGCAAGGCTGGCAGCCACGCAGCATTCCGTCGCGCCTCACCGTATCTGAAGAAACCCAACTCGGATGAGACCTCAAAAATTCTTTCTCGAAATCGTCATCACCCGGAAAAAAACGCCGGGGCTCTTCGGGACTGAATGAGTCTGGGGGCCAGTGTTCTTCGCTTACCAGTTCAGAGCTTCTTGCCTCCATGAGCTTAGGTTAGGTAAACAAAATGTCATTCGGCCTCGCAGAGACAGAATATAAATTACGTAGGCGGACAAAGTGGCTCGCGAAAGGGTAGACAGCCAGTCTTCTCCCTCGTTAGCGTTCCTATATGAGCGAGCATCACGGCATAAATCAAGTGATGTCGCCATCTATAATGTTTACTTGCGTCTGTTTCTTCGCTTATCTCAGTGATGATCACTCGCGGAGCATCTGTTCGTTTTTTCTCCCCGCCACCTACCGATGGGACCATCGTCTACCGACCACCTGCTCGTCGAATATTCTTGCTTGAGGGAGCTCCGAGTTAGTATTTCAACCGTCGCGAGACCGGATTGGGACTTAATCCGGCACTGCGCTCGATGAGCAGATAATTGAATATCCACTGCACCGCACGGAAGGCGCATGGCACGTGTAGTTGATGAACTCATGACGATTTGTGAATGAATTATTCACATGCCTAAGCGAAAGGAATGGAGCCTACGTATCGACGGCACTTGCCGACCCCTTCTGCTCGATTCCGGCTGAAAAGACCCCGCATCGAGGACCGTGAGCTGCGATAGTTCGGGGCATCGTCAGATTACAAAGGTTTTCTTCTGTTGCTGCGATCCTGATCCGGAACGCTCGCACTGACCTTAAATTTCGATTATCTGGATGGCGTCTCCCGACCAGGATGAAAGAGCAGTCCAGGACATCGGCCGATCCCTCATGAGATTCGGCCCGAACTCTGAAGGAGGAAGGTTTTATGTCGAGGATTATCCAGTCTCACGAGACCACAAGTCCAGGGGGCTCTGCCTTTCCTGATTAAGGACGGAAAAACCGACAAGTCAGAGACCGTTCTTATGGCCACGACTATGATTGTCATAATAAGCTCAACCGTTCGGCTGGCCAGCGGAGGTCCTGCGGACGTCCCGCTGTATGCTTAACGGCATAGGCGAGAGCGGAGGAGAAAGTTCAACTCTCTGAGAGACCCGAGGTTTCGGAAGTTCATGCCGCGGGCTTAACGGAACTATATCATACATACATATTCAGGCAAGTCCAGAGAGGTCTATGGCCGGATTTGCGCGGCTCTTTCCCGGCTGCGTCCGCGACCGAAACCGCATATGACTTCTCTCGGGATTCCGATCTCGAGTCGGCCCAGGAACCATGCGAGCGAGGATTCAGGAAGAACGAGCTGATAATGAGCTCACTCGAATAGAGGTCTGGAAACGCAAACGGTGCGAGTGAGACCATATGAGGAGCTAAGGAATTCCCAACGAGGGCGAAGTTCCAGCTCGCAATCGTTCACTGATTTCCATCTGCGGGAGGTTCATCGAGAGCTGTAACAAGCGGTGGGACTCCTGAGCCACCATAGATACCGCGCGGAACCAGGAAACATCGACTCTCGTCCTCGAGGCGCAAAGCAGGAACTTAGTTTTCCCGATGACTCCCCGAGAAGTGTGCGGGAGGAGATGAGTCTGCGGATCGTCGGTTCTGCTCGAGACAGCGTTCATTGTATTTCGCAGAACGGACCATTAAGTTGATTTGTCATTTTATTGCTCGTAGGCCATCGACAGCGAGAGACAAATCTACATGGTGCAAAAAAGACCAGTCGCCGCAGCTGTCAATAAAACCAATCATAAGAGTCGGGTGTGTTCGCGCAGCCGATCGCGACAACGAGAGGGGAACGTCAGCGCATACCACCGTCACGGAAAACAATCGGGATACTCCACGATGGCAAACCGATATTCCAGAGACGTGCTGCTCCGTCTCCTGGAGACGGATATTCTGTCCCATCCCTCAATCCGAATCGGCTGCTACTTGTAATCCTTGCACCTCAAAGGAATACCCAGAGTACATATCTCACCTAGAGCTTGCATCGAGAATTATGAAACCAGCCCACCCTCTCCCCCCTCCCCCCCAACCTGACGAGATGTCGAGACTCGAGCAACGGATACACTCCGCCGGATAGTTGCGACAGAAATTCTCTCCGTTCCGACGTTCGAGTTCCCCTGGTGCTTTCGTGGTCGTTTCGTTCGGAGGGAGCATCTTCATTCTTACACCCTTTGTTCGGGTGTGGCAGGTTTATGGATGTTCGCTCACTCAGTTAAATAGAACTACACTTCTTGTTGCGCATGAATGGACCATCAATTTTCGGAAGACTTTCCATCTCTATTGTTCGTTGGGGATGGCGTCATGGATTCCAGCGGATCTGAACTCTCTCTGGATCCGAGTGTGGTCCCTCGAACGCCCCGGGGAAAAACGAAAAAATTCCTCCGGCTGCTTGAACTCTCCTCGTTTTTGAGGAAACTTCATTCTAATCCACGATGGGGATATTCAGTGCGCGGCTGATGGAGGAAAATGCAGGAGGAAGTCTCGTTAGAAACGACTGGCTGCGTCAAGTATGTACATACGTATGTATGTGGCCCGGCGTCTTGATTAGCAAGAAGAGTGATACTCGACGAAAGATAGCTTCCATAAAGGAGCGAGCGTAAATTGCCCTGGAGAAGCCATATGAACTGCAGGGGGAGGGCGCGTAATCCCTTTTCGATATGTTTACTGTACGTCGACTGCCTTCTGCGAGGTCAGAGACTACTGCGTTCCTAGCACGGCCTTCATCGCTGTATGTCGGTCTATCGTTCCAGCCGTCTCCGACTCGCTCCCAGCCAAGTAGCCGGCCAGATACCCGGCTCGTCCGTTCATTCCTCCGTTCGTTTCACAAGCAGGCTAGCCTGCAGCGTTGCTTCTGACCGGGGAATCGAGAAAATACTACAAAGAAGATGGCCTGCACTTGATTAATGGTGTGCTTGAATAAGTCCTCGGGCTCGATCCGATCGAGGGGAAGTCCGGGTCGGTCAGTCGGTCGCTTCATCCTTGGTTCGTTCGCTCGCGCGCTCCTATCCTTCGTCATTCGCCCGGTCCTCGTTTGATGGAGCAAGGCTCAAATGAGGGAGGGGTGGGACGAGATGTTCACTAATTGTAAATGGAGACCGTATTGCTCGGATAATGAACTACAAATTACGACGCCAATGATACAGAAAGAACGTGCTTCGTCGAAGTGCATCCACTATACGATAAGATACCAGAAGATTGTACCATAGATGTCGCAGGGGAAGAATGGAAATTCGTTTGTCACAATACTCCTCTCACCGAAACTGACGACGGCGAGCATTTTTTTCGCCCAATTCGATTCTCTAGAATGAGTTCCGCCAATTAGCGCCGTTCAGGAATCGATCCGTCGGCTCGAGTTCCATCCTGGAGGAAACGTCGGCGGAGTCCTTGCCATCAAGCTCTACGGAGTCGATTAATTGGGAGACGCACCGGGATCTGGAGATGAAGAGATACAACGAGTATCCCTCGTACCGCTCCACAAACCTGAACACGGAGTCTGTTCCTCGGCTTCCTCCGGTAATCGCAACTCGAAAAACCTATTGCAGATTCCGATCTCATAGGGGACCAGATTCGATTCGATTCTTCTGAAGCACGTGATATTCCCCCGGGAAAATCTGGGATATCGCCATCTGTCTGGACAATTAACATCCTGTCATACGCCAAACCTTAGCATAAATCCCATTTTATTGGGTTCCCTCCTCCTTGTGGAACTAATTTCGCTGCTCCGAGGGAATGTAAGAGATCGAAAGTCCGTCGGAACGAGAGTCCGCGATAGAGGTTGGATCCATTGTTCCGATGCAAGCGGTCAATTTGTCGTCGAACACCGTGCCAGTGGTCGCATTTTCTCTTGCTTCGTTCCTCATCCTCTGGTCGCAATTATTCAAATCTACATTCGCTCGCAGAACCTTTCTTCGCTCCTCCAATCCACGGCGCCCCAAGATCCACTTACCTTCGGGGGCCGATTCCAACAAAAGGTCCGTGCTGGGACAGCGGGAACTTCCCTATAATAATTGATTCCGGAAAGGAGGCTAGAGGTCAAGTGCTCGAGAATAGGCCTGGTCGGGCCCGAAGAACCTGCGGAAGCTCATGCATTGGATGATTCCTGCGGAATACCATCGAACACAAAATTCAGGTGTCCGATCCACTTTCTCCTTCCCGCCCTCCTTTCCAGAGGAGGCTGCCAGCTCCGGAAAAATACTTGCTCCCGCTATACTCTCGATTGCACTTCCTAGGCTCACAAACAAGTGGGAAGTTCCGTCTCCCCCAATGTCTGCGCCGTGGGATGCCAAATAAATCAACTTTTCCTCCACAGCCGGATCGTCTCTCGCACATCGAAAAAAAAAACAAGTTACAGCGGGATTCGACACAGATGGCGTCGCCACGGTGGTGATAAAGCCATCTTCTTCTCTTTGACTCTTAGCGTAATGATGAAACGGCTTTGAAACCGAGACTTTTGGGAGGAAAAGTCAAACTCCCACGAGTCATTCTCTGCGGCGATCGCCTTCGCCACCAACACCAATCCGTTCAGCAGAGCCCCCCGAAAGCCCTCCGCTAGATCTCCGGGTCGCTGGTTCCTTTTCCACCACCGTCGCTGCCGCTTTTCGGTCCGCTCTGTTTCCCACCCTCTGAACAAGCCGAGGCGAGAGGCGAGAGAAGCAGAGAGGCTGACGCTTTGGCAAGCGGAAAGGCAAGCTGGTGGGCTGGTCGGCTGCTCTGCTGGTCGGTCGGTCGTCCACTGTGCCCTAATAAAAGCTTTACTGCTGTATTTACAACTACAAAACGAACAAAGCCGAACAAGAACTACTTGATGTTATTGGGGTCATTCGCGCAGCCGAAATGCACTAGTGAAATCGGGACCTGCAAGCCGGCTCAAGTGTTGCCGTCCCAAGCTTTCGGAAAATGGCCGCCCGCTTCCGCCCTAAATCGATGCTGGCCGAATCGGCGGGGCATCCCGATGATGGGGCGAGTGATTTCCTCTAAATCTTCGGACCCATTGCGCCGGCGACCAGTGGACGAAATATGAGTACCTATTTTCGAAAGCCCTCATCATTCTCGCGTCGCCGGAGCTCCTCGACTCGGAGTCGGCGGGATCGAAAGTCTGCCCAGTTACGACTTCCCTGAAACGATGCTTCTTCCCGACCTTCGATGGCGCCACGCTGTCTCTCAAGTTCACCGTTGAGGTACTCGATCAAAATCTTGGGTGTTCATGGGCGCACAGGCGGCAACCTGTCGGGTAATCGCTCGCCGCTCTGGAAAAAAAATTGAATTACACTCGGCTGTCCGTCATGCGTCGAAAACAGCATATTTTCTTCAAAGTCGCCCGCTCCGTCTAGATCACGGGAACGTCGGAGGAGGGCGTGGAACTTTGCGCGACGCTCACGTCGCCCCGTCAGACGCGATCAGACCGGAGCTGCTCCGACCGTTTTTCGTTCGGAATTCAAAAAGTGAACTCCGGTTCTAATCTCAACGCTCAGCCGTCGAGACGGCCGCTCCGACGGATCTGCTATCCGATGATTGCTTGCAGCCATTGTGGTCGGAATACTGATGGCAGAGCGCTGATAATGAAGAATACGGGAAGCCTCTCGTTTTGCCGTGACGTGTGGTCTCCACCGGAGGTGCAGGCGGTTGCGGCGGCAAATGAAGGCGTCAGCCGCCCCTCGAGAATGATCGACATCCCGAAATTGCAGCGAACGTCTAGGAGCAGCGGGCATCATCTGATGGATTCGAGCAGCAGTGTCGCTGCCGCCTAAAAAGAAGCGTGCCACGCAAAGCTTTGATCGGGGGGTCTAGGAACTCCGACAATGCACATCTTCCCTCATTACTCCCGCTCACTTCTCTTGTGAACATTCACGATCTATCAAATCGCAGGGAGGGATCGCGATTCGACGGCAGAAGTTTCGATGCACTCTAGTCACGAACGCCCCGTAGACGGACTCGGTGTACGTTCGTCCGATTTCCTGTAGCTGCTGCCGACTCCATACCGAATCGACGGGTTGGGAGACCCGGGAGAAATCCTGTTTACCCTTCGCAGGAGAGTCCAGGGGTTCGGAAGTCGTGAGAATTTCAACTGAGCTCGTGGCTCCTGATTCTCAGGCTCGGAACCTCTTTGATTCGAATTGTGAGGCTCGCGATGGAAGATGACGTGAGAGTGACGACTGATTCGGCTCTACGCAACAGACTCGTCAGGCTCCCGGGAGACAATTGCCTCAGCGCACGCCCGCGGTGACGGCAAGCCGGGAATGTTGAATGAAAGGGAGGCGAGCACGTGGAAGAGCTTGGATGTGGCGGCGGCAAAACAAGCCAAGCCGGATCAGACCAGGTCAAGCGAGCGATGTAGAGCAACCGAGGGAACACCATCCAACGTAGTGGTCGGGAGAGGGGGGGGGGGCGAGCATCTCAGGGCTGGCTGAAGAATTGCCGACGGAGTCGCCTCACGTCGCGCTCGTCAGGAGCTTTCGAAGGAATTCCAACTGGCCGCCAGCCTGCCTGTCCGTCTGTCTCTCTTCGTTTCTCTCGGCCTCCTGTCTCTGAGGCTCCCCGAGCCTCGACGGCTCGAAGAACGATGGCACTGACGATTGACGTAGCTTCAGACGGATGTCATTAGCGGCAGCTAAGAAGAAGAGAAGCACTGCGCCTCTCCATTGCAAGTGTAGCTCCATAGAAAGCCCTGTCGAGAAAAGGATCGACGATCATCCAAATGGCGGGTAGATCAGAAGGGAGAAACCATCCGGGGCATATGAGTAATATTATTCAAACGATTCCTTCTATGTATCTTGACCGTGCGATCGTTACCCTCTCTTTTTTTTGTTTTCCGAGCTCCGTTTCCATTCCCGTTTCTCCTCCGCTGACATAATGATCCCCAGAATAACATACCACGCTAGGCTCAAGAGCTGCAGAGAGCCCGAGCTTGGAATGTAGGCAGCCTCCAGGAAGTTGGGTTCGACTTTCAGAAATAATAGGCTTTATCTATCATAGACCACAGGAACGAACCTGAAATTTTCAGAGACATGACTCGTTGCCCAATGAGAATACATAATATGTATTTGTCATTCCGTAAATGGATTGCTGGGGCTGATTGCGGCGACCTCTCTCATGGGGCTCTCGCTTTCGGTCAGAGTTCACGGAGTTTCGTTTCCATGGAAATCGCTGAAGAGATGATCCACGTCAGAATTAATTGCGTTGACACTCAGTCATCTCGCGCTCCGAGTGCCTTTGTGACACCGTTGACGCTTTCAGCTAGCTGCCTTTCGGGAACATAATTCCTGACAGGAAATCAAGACGTCAAAAAAGACTAATGGGTTGACCTTCTCCCCACGTCGCTGTTCAAACGGTCAGTATCCAGAGTAGGATACGGACGCGCGGTAGAGGGACCGAAATGAAAAACTGCCACCCGATCGGAGTGAGCCGCAGCCTGACGTGTTGTTGACTCTAATTTTCCGACGAGGCGGAATTATTATGATAATAACCAACTCGGACGGGACAGCACTGACCAAACGGAAAAGTGTGACAGGAGCGAACTGCAGTAGTATTCTATGCAAAAGCGAAGAGAGCAAACAGAAAAGGAAACACGCACCAAAGAGCTCTGGGTAGATGCTCTCAGCGGATGGAAAAAGAGCCCATGATGCAGGCTGGGTTTTGAGATACAACGGAAAGCTTCATGAAGCTCTGAGTCCACGAGAGTCGATCGAATTGTGGCAACACACGACTACGCTACACACGGGGTAAACGAAAATTGAAAAATTCGAACGCGGGGCCTGACGACACGGATCACGCAGCGTACTTCCATTCCATCCTGATGAATAAATTCACGCTCACACCATGCTCTCTGCTTGTTTGGCTTGGCGTTCCGGTGATCCTAATCCCGGAAAGACGTCTTTTCAATGTTGGTGTCGATGTCGGTCTTCAATGACAGACACTTCCGGTCAATGAGAGGAAACGCACATAGGGACGCAGGTTGTTCCATAGACGAGGCGACGGACCGAGCACCAGGAATGGCGAATGGCAGGAAGACGATTCAGTCGCCCGCCCCGGTGGAAAAGGCTTCTCGACGGATCGCTTTCAGGGACTATGCGTGTTGAGTCCAGGGTCAACAGAGTTTTTCTGCCGCAGGTGATGGATCTGTTGCGCGCGATCGCTTTTCCCTGCCCGAACGAACCGAGAGCTCTGGACGGGAAACTTTCCTCCCAGGGGATTCCATATTTCGTCGATGATGCAGGATTAGCTGACGTTCTTCGACGGCTCTTCGAAATAGTTGTTTTTGCATCTGATTAGGCGCGTACATGTCGGGAGGAGAAAAATTAGAGCAACCGTTGAGAAACCATTTGTCCGGGGCCGGGGATTGCCTAATTTTCTCAGGGAAAGTCGATAGCTAAATAAACTTCCTCGGCGTTCTTTCCTCCGCCGTGCCGGCCGTCACTCCAGAGATGTCTTTGGAGACGTGCCGCACGGACCAGCGGGGTTAAAAACTTTGCGCCTTGGGCGACAGTAAATAAAGTCCAGACAGTCGCTTCCGCCGAGTAGTGAGCTTACGTCAGGACTAAGCATGCGAGCGAGCGAGCGAGAGAGCTCTCGAGTCGAGCTCCAGCCGGTTGGAGGAGTCCTCACCACAAGTTGCAAGAAGCTGCTGGGTTGTCATCGAATTCAAGGGATAATCGAATGATTGGCCTGCTCTTCGAGCAGATCCGATTAGTCGACATCTTTCTCAGTTTCTCTCGTGACGTGAGAACGAGGCAACGACGAGTTCAAGAGCAGGACAAGGCCGATCCTTTGAAGCCTTCAGCCTGTACGTCGCGTCGTTTGCAGGGAGACCCTCGGGTTCCAATCGGAAGGAATCCCATGCGACTCGGACGGCATCACGGCGTTCGCAATCGAAACCTTACATGGCAAGCGTTTGAAAGTGATGGCCATTGCTCCGAGGGAATAAATGCCGTCCACTTCCCCGGACGAGACCCTTCACCACCACCCTTGATTTGCCACTGAGTGAGAAGATCAAATGCTCGAGATTCGTTGAAGAGAAATGATCTTTCACCAGGATATGCTGATTCATCCCGAGGAGAAGGTCGGCAAATAAGCCCTCCCACGGACTCCCGCGTGGATGCGTGAAAAATCTCGATATTTCCTGGCGAGGATAAGGATGAATGAGCTATAAGCGAGAATTCTCCATGAAGGCGGCGAGCGCCTGGCAAAAAGCCTTGGGAGAGACCTACCGAGTGGGTGAGAGACAGCACGGAACACCTCAATAGCGAGCACCGGCGTGTGAACGTTCCGCTGGAGCCGTATTCGGTGACTGATTGAGATGAACGAGCCATTTATTGATGCCATTCGGGCAATTACCAGTCATCATTCCGTCGACAGTCTTTTTATTCATCGCGATCGTCATACACTGCTCCTCTTGGTCAGGAGCACATTTTGATAGACGTCGGCCGGCCGGCTGTCGTCGACACGGGCATCCGACACGTCTTATTCCCATTGAAGGGGTGGGAAGAATCAAGCACGCGACGCCGATGCTGGGACCGTCGCGTTCCCCCCACGTAAAACGGGAGCGTCTCCTCTCTCTGGGCACCTATGAAGTCGACTGAGCTTCTCGTGCGATTGTTCGTATACATACTGTAGAGCGGAGAAAAAATAAGATTGGGAGGGGGACACCGTCGGAGAACGACTCATATTTGCGTTAGCCCGCAACTCGAGAAAGTTCAGACAAGAGAGCTCTCTCGATTCCCAGGGAAGGTGGGTACGGATAAAAGCAAAGATTCACAGTTGGCTCCATCGATTGCTTTGTTGGCGTGATCACATGAATACGGGTGACACGCCTCACGCGGTCGATGGGAAGCGCCCGCTCGATCGACGGAGAACGCAAACCGCGAATCCAGGGAGGGAGGAACGAACGATCCACTACCGATAGTCGGATCTCCTCCCGTTTCTCTACGACCGACGATGCTCCTCGACGACGATCGGATCCGAGTGAATATTTCAGCACGCTACGCCTCCATCGCTTCATTGTCGATTGACTCTGATTGCTCAGAGTCAACTCACTGTAGATTCAGCTCAGTCGCTATCCGACGGCCGCCTGTCCTCTCATTCGCTCGAGTTCTGGGTTCCGAGCTGGCGAGTTCACTCGTCAGCTAGCTGCTCAACGTGGATAAGGTGACGGCGCTTAGGGCTATCCCGCAGTTCTGTCGAAACGAAGACGGGGGGCTGAGTGAACGAGAGGCTGAGCGGGAGCGGACGAAGTGGAAAAAAGGGTCGATATGTCAACGTTCATCAATTTTCTCCTGACGTCGCACTGACTCACTCTACTGCGTTACACGCATTAGCGGCTTGCGAGAGAGCTGTTCGTTAGAGCTGGAACTACGTAAAAAACGTGCTGAGCCCGATCAAGCGAACAGCGAGACTAGACTCTATACCGAGCGCCCGAGTATACAGCAGTCTCGGCGGTTTCCACCCGCCGCTCGAAAAGACGGCAGTGCGTTCCTCCAGTATCTTGTTCACGGCAGGCGTCGGATCGTCGGCTGGAGGCAGAACCTGCAGGCAGGCAGGCAAGCAAACAAGCGGAATGGAAGCGAGGCAAGACAGGCGGCAAGCTCTCCGAACGATTAGCGGAGATGGCTGGAAAGCCGCATGTTTGCCATCACTCGTCTCATCTGGACGCTTTCGACTTATCTCAAGCGCGTCCCCCCCAGTACCTGGTGTTCCGCTTCCCCCATCATGGGTTTGGTTCTCGGCTGTCGTCCTCCTCGCGGCGTGCTTTAAACCCTAGGCGCGGGTCTCATTCACTAGATGGGGGAAAGGGTGCCTCCTTAAACTCCAGGTTTTCACTTCCCAGTTCGCTAGCCTGACATCCAAGCCCTGGAGTGGGAAATGCTTAGCTCCGTCGAAAGCTTCCGAGAGCATCTCTTCATGAGTCTTCTTCTGGAGTGGTAGTACTTCATGAGCTCATGACTCGCAGGACTGAGCGGTGTAGAATCTTCCTCCGAAAACAGCTCCTAAACGTGACATCCGAGAGGTGGCTTGAGAGGGAATTCTCGTTGAGAGCCGGGACTTTGCGCGGATTGATGCTGAAGCGTCGGAATTTTCACTGGACATGCTTCTCAGTCGAAACGCATTTGTTCCTTCGCTTAGGCATCCCCGGGCGCCGCGGATAGGTGGCTGAATCTTGCGCGAGTATCGACGTATCACCAGCTCGGTTTGGAGAAAAATACAGAACGAAAACTCGTCGCATTGATACCGGCCGGTTCCCGCCAGGAATTGGGTTTTATTCACTGCAAATTGAGTTTTCATGGCAAAGATGGAGAAAAGCAGAAGATGTTCGAAAAATCTCGATTTCGATAGTTCCGACTCCGACACAGAAACTAAAGCTCCCTAGAAGTTGCCTCGGGAGAGCACCTCGGACTTGAGAAAAATTCACCTTGCCTCATTAGGGAATTACCGCTCAGTTCGGACAGATGATGGATGGAACATGGGAAGCCCCGTTCGAGGCTTTTCGATTTATTCCCCCGTTGTCAGCAATCCACGAAATCCCGCCACATCTGGCGGAGAGATGGCCTGTCGCTCCACAGGCTCAGTCCCTATTCGGTTATTCGGAGGTCTGAGACATTCGGGATAGGCGCTCTCATCCCGAGGACCTCTTTCAGAATTATTATCATGTGCTCGGACGGAAGAAGGCGCATTCAGGTTCATGACGCCAGCTCTATCGTAGACTTCGTCCTAATGGGAACGTTAACGTGTCGGGAAAGGCTCGCAGGGGCAGAGTAGGAACAGCACGGAGCGGCCGCGAACTTTCGATGGCAACGATCTGAGCGTGATCCAAAATGCTCATTCACCTCTAAAATTGCGGTCAGGAACAGAATTCGGATGCCGTGGAATCGGAACGCGAACGAGACCGAGAATCCGAGAGCAAAGGAGCTTGTAGGGCACCCATTGCCGCCGAGCTTGTCATCTGATGAATAGAAAAGAATTGTTCGAGCAGAGAGGATCGTCTTTTGCGAAGTGATGATTTAAACGCGTGACCGGCCTACTAAGTAAGTGGAATCTCGAGCAAACAGCTCAAACTTTCGTCACGTACCTCGACGTCCCTTCGGAGATTCGGACCACATGCCGCCGACGACTACTACTACTCACTTAGTAGCAGCCATCATGCATCGTGTTAATTCTGTGCCTGATGTATGATATATATGTATATGCTTCTTCGGAAACTAAGCTTACTCCGAGCTGTCCGGACTTTTAATTCAACCACGGCTGGTCGGCGCTACATATTCACGCACGCATGCATTAATTCGTGCGCGAGCACGTACTCCTCTGAGAAGTCACCCGCTCGGCCCATTGCCCCCGAGTCATGAAACATCCTCGCTTCTCCCTGGCGGGAACGATCAGCCCTCGCTTGAATCGAAAATGACAGCAGAGAAATGAGGAATGAATGGCTATTCCTCACCGGAGGCTTATAGCCTAACCTTCGGATTTCCGATACGAGATCCAGATGCGATTCGTGATGGTGAGCTCCGGGAATGCCGTGAATTCGATTTCCTCAACGAATCAAACAGTCCCGGGAAAAGTTCACTCAAAATGCTCTCCCCGGACCGTGTGACCCCGTATCGACCACTTCCGAGAAGAGTTGAAGTCGCGTCGGTCGTATGTTTGGAGCGCGGCGGCGACTCCCCGCCACCCGCTCTCTTTCTTCCATTTCTTCCACTCGAGGCCCTCGCTCCTCTTTGCGTCCGTTCTTCCGGTACTGTTCCCCAGCGAGGGGAACTGTGACCTCAAAGAGCACGGAGTGCAGCCCTCCGAGGGGCTGCCGTCGAGGGGCGGTCAGAAAACAGGAGGCCGGGCTCAGATAGGCCTAAGGACAAATCGAGCAAACATCCCCGCGAGACTCGGTATCGGTCGGTCGGCCGGCCGGAGTCTCCCCATGGAAGCGACATCAAACGCAGCGGCATCACCACCGACAGTAACGGCAGTATCAACAGTAGGGAACTGAGCAGATACGCCGCCGGTGCGTCTGCTGCGACGAAGATCCCACACCCGAGAATAGCTGTTACATTTTTCAGTGCAGCTGCATGAGAGGAACGGTGTAGGCCGACCAACGAAAGTCGTAAACACTTCCACATATCATGGTACACGAGTATATCAGCGAGGAAATTTCAGACAAAAGGGAACATTCCCCTACTCGGCATTCCGGTAACGATGCCACGTCGCGCCGACCTCCTCTGCCGACGGCGGAGAGAGCTCGGACCGGCCTGCATGTCAACTGCAAGCGGCAATCACCAAGTGAACCCAGTGAGTCGGGCGAGCGATCTCGGGTCGCGTCGTCTGCTCTGCCTTCGGCACAATTATCCCTCAAGTCTGCAAACGATGGCTGACCAACCGTGGACGTCGTTGAGCGAGCCGCTTGGAGAAAACGAAGCAAGCATACCCGCAAGTCAAACGAGCGGACGTCTAGCCAGCCAGCCGGCCGGCCGGTCGTCCACATTGTAGGCGGCCATCGATGGGCTCGAGATGAACATTGGCCATCGGACGGAAGCCGCGCAGCCAATTACAGCGAACCAATCAGGTCCACGCGGGTTTGCCCACTCGCCGGAAGCTTCGTTCTAGTTCAGAGCGGTCAAGGAGCGAGCGAACGGATGGAGAGGGGGAGAAGAACGACCCGATCGTCAAGCCACGTCAAGTTTGAAGTCGCAAGGACAGCGGCAGCAGCAGCAGCAACGAAACGAGATTAGCTCCACCGAGGCGCCTGACGTCCTTCTTGGCAGAGGCTGGACATTACCTCTACATTCGGAAGGCTTGATTCGAAATAAAAGGAAATAAATGAGGTGTGGTGGGAAATTCAACGACAAATTATCGAGCGTTCCGTGGGAAAATACATGCCCTCATGGAGTCTCGCGGTCTCGAAATGGAGAGATCATGGTCCAGAATGACGGAAATATCCTAATCGATTCGAAATTGAATCACAAAACGATACTTGGCAAAGTCGAGCGGAACATATGACTTAATCTGCTTTATTGTTTTCAGATGCGCTGTCAATCGATATCGACAATGAAAATCCTCTACACGTGGCAAACTGTACTCCGGTAACGTTCGTCTGCCGATTGACAGACAAACAGGGATCAAATAAGACCGAGGTTTATTGGTCGTTTCGAGGAGAGAATGCCTCGAAGCTTCCCGGAGTGAACACCTCTTTCGACGGGGACATCGCTCAACTCCACATTCCTTGTCCCGAACGTAATTATACGGGAGTGTACCAGTGTCTCGCCGAAGAGAAGAACACTTCGATTATCTACAAGAAAGAGCTCAGTTTCAACGTTTATGGTGAGTAACAATAATAATAATAATAATAATAAAATCAATAGTACCAATTATTATAGCCCGTGGTGGCATTCATAATTTTCTCATTACCTAATTATTAATCATTGATTAATATCTCAATTTTTTTTTTTCAAATTCTCCTTCTCGTTGGAAACGAACGGGGAAAATTGTAACAAAAAAATTAATATAAAATTTTGTTCAATAATTAATAATCAATGAAAAATGATAAATGCTCAAAAACAGGGGTCCTAATAATCATAGTAGTACCTCTTGGCTGCTCCCGAAGCAGAGGAGACCTCATACGGGAATGCGCTGTACTCAGGAGGTCGTTCGCAGCCAACTAAGCCTGTCTCCTTGAATATTCCCGACTACCGCGCATTTAGGGCAAGAGGGAGAACCGTTCCAGGAGCTTTTACGCTTTTCACAGTTCGGGAAGCAGAACGAGAAACCGTGTGAGCGACGCGCTTTTGCCGGGAGATGTCGGAGAAGTCTCGGCACGCAGGCCCGAACATCGCATTCTACATCTTGTGGAAGAAAACCCGAAATAGAGATTGTCGAGTCTTCGAGAGAATGAACATTCAAACACCGTCGTAGTGAATCTGTATTCAAGCCCCGGATCCTCGGGGGAACTTGACATTCCGTGCTCAATAGAGCCGTAGCGCGAAGAACGTCATCGGGGTGAGCACAAAGCGTTCGAGCAAAAGAATGCGCGGCCGTCCCTCCTCCCACCCTCGGGCCAGCAGTAATGAGACGATGACTTTTTCAATGCGAAAAATTCAATCATCTCGATCATTTGCGGACGATTTGAGCTCAAATCGAGCTTGAAGGTAGAGCGATCGGTCGGTTCGTTGTACCAACCTACGTACGATCGGCCGAGCAAGCAAGCCAGCCAGCAACCGACGGAACGACCGAGCGCCCAGCCAAGCAAATACTCTCACCGCCAGCAAGCCATCTCCTCAGAGCGAATCAAGGAACGAACGAACATTGACACCCCTCGACCGGTTCCTCTAACCTCTCCCGGAGATACTCACAAAGACACACCGCAGCTTACTTAGTAGAGTGTGAACGAAGGTGTCGTGCACGGCACAACTTCCACGGTCTCCGTCCTCCAGCAGCGTCGGTCGTCGGGACCGCCTGCCCGCCGTTCCTCGGCAAGAAGTGAAATCTGAGCCATTGTTGCGGCTCAACTTTAAACGAATGAACAGCGGACTCGAGCCGGGCAAACGTGGCGAGAGAAAGCAAGACGGAGCTTTCTTTGCTGTGGGCGCCGCGTTCCGCTGATGATCTCTCGATGGGTAATTGTGCTACAAAAGCCGCCCCAGTCGATTAATCTTCTTCACTCAATCAGTAGCACCTCCCTCCGCCAGTGTCAAATACACCTCCGATTTTCTATCATAGAGTTGACGTTCAGAGCAGGAGAGCGAGACGGCTTTTGTCTTTTCTTCGCACGAACTCACTGTTATTCAAATCATTCCATCATTGTTCCAGCGGGCGCACTCCGCTCCCTCCCCCTCTTTGTCGACAAGGCGACTAGTGCGTTTCCATATTTTTCTTGAGTGGGGCACGCGGGGGCGAGCCAAATTAGCGATGGGGAGAGGGGGTCAAAATGAAGACGCGCCTCCTCGAGCTCTTTCTTCACCTTTCCCCCGATGTGGTGCCCTCTGTCTTCAAGCGCTACTCCCGGCGTAGGGATTTGGTTTTACATACGGCTTCTGCTACGATCGGAGACTCCTATCATTGTTTACCATCTGTCCTTGATGAATTCACAAGGAGGACGAATTCGCCCCCGTTTGGTTGAAGAACGAAGACCTCCTCGCGACACCGTTATTCGATCCGCAAATCTGTTTTGACTGCGCGGACTTCGTCTATCAGCGGATGCTTTCCATTAAGAACCCTCTGAATAAAAAAATTAGTAAAATGATTGGAAACTTCTCGATCATTGCACTGAACAATCGGAATCTGGCGTTGTCCTCCTCCTCCCCCAATTCTCATGCACAAGGTCGATGCGAATACATACCGGAAGGCTCTTTCTCAGAGGGCCATGAACTGCGCTGACGCAAGGAGCATCGTTCGTAGGCTCGCGCTCTTCACACTCGATCCACGGCGGAAAAGACGGAAAGAGACAGCGCAAGCGGCAGTTGTCGCCGTCATGGCTCTCGTTGCCGCTATCGTCGACATGCTCGTCTTCCTAGGAGATGCGCTGAGGAAGCACAATCCGAAAGAATGAGCCGAGCCAAGAGATGAGTTGATGTCTCACACTTAAATTATACCCCTCGTACACGTTCTCGTCGTTCTTCATCTCACTCCGGCCCATCCGCCTTCTCTCTCAGCGGAAATATGACCAGGATATTCGTTCCTCGTTCACTATGAAGATGTTGAGCGGTACGCGCTTAAGCGATCCGCCGGATCTTGAGGACGTCGAGCTCTTTCCTGGAAGTGTATATTCATATTTCTTAATCGAATTCATTCCTTCCTCCATGGTCCCCCTTTCGCATTCCTGAATTCTTTTCCATCGCTCTGTTTTGCACCGGAGACCTAGACTTGATTGTCTTTGCATCCACTGCCGCCTCCCTTGTGATCCTTTCTTTTCGAATTAGATGTCGGGATTCCTCGAGGAAACATCCGACGATGAGAGCCGCGTATCCTCAGTCAGGTTTTTCACAGAGCACGCAATTTCGAGCCGAGAAAAATTTCGAAACACGCATTCCACGACGACACGAGGAGCAAGCAGCTGTCGCGGGGAGCGAAACGACAAAAAAGAAACGAGTGAACTTTTCCGAGCGGGGAGCACGAGGGCGAAAATGAGAGCCTTACTCGGTCTCGGCCCGGGTGCAGGCGTCGCGTGGTCTCTCGCCCAGCTCTGCTCTTTCGAACTACTGGTCCACCTGTATCCTTGATGATGGATAATCCCCGAATCACGAGCTCGGGAAGATACTCGCACGACGATAGACGAACGTCGCGTTGGGGATTCGCGGATTCGTCGGCGACAAGAGCAGAATCCACGCTGCCTCCTGCGCGAGCACCGCGCAGTCGACTCCACGAGGAGAAATGCACCTCTTGCACAAAATGCGAGAGCCCCCAATGTGCGGGCACTCTTCGACAGACGGCAGCTCGAAGTACGCAGGCATTCCATAAACGTCGGGCGCCTCCTTGTATATTTTTTTTTGACAAATAATATTTAATGATACTTTAGAATAAAGCTCAAACACAAGGAGCCATGTTCGTGTCGCCAGAACTCGCAGCTTATCCCCAGTGAAACGTCCGGCAACAAGGGTCCCTCGGCCTCAATCGAAAATATTATTCATCGAAGGGAATTGAAAGTGTACCCTTAGTTTAAGAGTCAAGCCCTTCGACTGTTCTGTTCCCACTCTTCTCATCAGGTCATTCATCCGTGTTGACATCAGGCAGAGCGTCTTCGCATATTCATGCGTGTGCGCCGTCCATGGCTAGACGTTTGCCAAGATGTCGAGATGACGTTTGCCTGTTTTTCTGCCGCTAGGCTCGGCAGTCGGGTGATCGGTCGGTCGGTTGCTCGATCGCTCGCTTGCCTGCCATCCCTACCCCATGCGCGCTCTGACTGGTGGTTTGCCCGGCTACATATGTACATAATATGTACGACGCCGTCACCGCGGCAGCTGCTGCCGCATCTCGAGCCCGAAGAAGGTAGTTTCTCCCTCCGGGAAGATGCAACGTGCGGAGGAACAAGCGAGTGTGCCTTATGCTCGTTCCAGCTCACTTTGTCTGGCAGCTTTGATTTGGCCGCGGCTCAGTGACCAGCGTCCAGGCCACATTGTCCGCTCACTTTCGTTCCGGTTCGAGCAACGCAGAGGTGAAGTTTTTGCGGGCGGGGAAAGAGACGCCAGCTCAATATCCTACACGAAGTCACTTTTCTACCCTGCTGGGTCCGGATCAAGACGGTGCGGCGATAGCAGCGACGGCAAAACGGTCGAGCAAAAGAGCTTGCTAGCCATGTCTATCCCCGACTATCTAGCGGGCAAAAAAGAGGGAGCCTGGCTGCGTGGGCATCTCGGACGAAGATCGGCGTCTTGCGCCACGCGGAGCCGTCCGCTCACCGCAGCCAAGTGCTCGGGAGCTCCTCGATGCTCCACCGCGACCGAAACCACAACACTTCGGAGATTTCCTTCTGCACCGAAGGAGGGAGAATGAGGAGGACCAGTCCAAGGAAAGACGAGCGGAAGAAAACCTAAGGGAGGGCCATGGAACGAAAGCGCTCGCCGGGGAAAACAAAGCGGCTCATTGCCCAGAAAAGGCTGGACAAGGTATCACATTTATGAGAACGGAACAAAAAGTAGCGCAGCAAGCGTCCGCGAGGGACCGGCGCATAAGAATCACAACGACATTCGGAGCACATATTTTCCGCCCGCCGCTGCGTTGGCTTCAGTGTCCTTTTGGTAACTTGCCCCATGTCGGCTTGTGTTATGAGTATGTTTTCGTGTCCCTCTCACAGCCCGTGCTTCGTTCGTGTTAGTCAGTTCTTCAATTGATCGCGTCGATGTCGGCGGCTTACCATCCTCCGGGTATCGTAACGGCCGTTGGAGAGCGTCGATCCGCAGCTGCGGTGCCGGCCGGCTGGAAAGACGCACGGAAGTTGCCGTCGCCGCAACGCTCTGCCTTTTTTCCGTCAGCTCACTCTCACACTGGTGCTCTCGTTCGTCCCCTCGTCGGCAGGCCGAGCGGCCGGCCCGCTCGTTTGTTCGTTTCCTCCGTTGGGGGCGGGTTTCACATCCTGCAGCCGCCGCGGCAGCTCACCAGCCAGTCAGTCTGCAAGAGCCATCCTCGCATTCCAAACCATTACCCATTCTGAGTTTCTCGGCCCAGCGAGTGAGCGAGCGGACGGACGGACGTACGTACAGACGGATGTACAGGCCGAGCGACCGATGGACAGACATGAGGACGGACGGACGGACGGACGGTCGGTGCTTCCCTCGTTCTACGCAACTGTCGTTTTCTCCTTCGCTCCGCCGCCGGTTGGTTGGCTGCTCCTGCGACTTCTTGCAAACGGTGAAGTTTCGGAGAAATTTCCTCCTTCCCTTCCCAAAATCCGTCCGATTCTGACGCTTTCTCCCGTTTGCTGATGGAAGACAAGAGCCGGAAGCGCGACCTCATCTTGTTTTTCTTTCATGACCCACCTATACGATGTCCTTGGGTCAATCTCATCGAAAACTTTACAGTTCATAACTGCAGTGGGTGACTCCGTCAGATCTGCTTCCGATTGAGTGATGAATTCCCTACTCGATCGACCCCCCTAAGACTATCCAGAGAGATCCGTCTCAGCCGAGGAGAAACGTTTCGGATATTCGGTGAAACGTGGAGCGCAGTCGTGCGGTTCTCGGCCGAGGTTCCCCACAAACTATTTCATATGCAATCGTTCACCGAGACCGCCAAGAAGATCGGATACGGGAGACGGTGCGTGTATCGGTGGGGAAGCAATAAGCAAAGAAAGTATCTGCAAACATCTTGGAGAGGCATCTTCTGGCTGTGGCGCTATCTGCCGAAGCAAACGCTATGTGCAAACGAGCGATCTTTTATATTGGAGGAGACCTTTCCGTCGACCTCTTGCTTCATCGGTTGCTGACTGACTCGTCCCGGCGTCGCTCGACCGATACAGCGGCTGACGCCTCGCGAGCTATCCAGCTGTTGATTAGTCGGCGGGGATCTGCCTAATCATCGAGCTAGAGATGCGAAATTCTCGCCGAAGCCTAATCAGGCCTTTCTCCGATCGGTGGCTCGGTCGACGGATTCGCGACTGAACCAGGAGCCGAGCAAGCCTAAACATGTAGCTGTGTCACTCTTGCTAACAAGCAATTGTCTTCTTATTAGACGGACGACCCTTGCGACTGTCTGGGGGTTCTGTCCGACGGAGAGCACGCATCGAATGAGTGCAGTGAGGATTCGCTGTGAAGCAACGTCTCTCTCCAACCGATCGCCGCAATCGAATTCGAGTCATCATCCTTCAGCCTCTAGTGCGCTGATTTGCGGGAACGAATACGCGAGACACATACTGCCTATCCGTTCGACGAGAGTACAGTTTCAAGTCTCTGCTCGACCCTAAACTCGATCGATTCGACAAATCAATGAACGTTCCGTCACAAACATACAACCGCGAGGGGGGCCCGCCGAGGCAAGGAGGTACATTCATGAAAGCAGCCGGTAGAGGAATCACCAAGTCAGCGCAAGAGACGGAGGAACGAGGAGAATCGCTCAGTGTAGCAGACGGAAAGCTTTCCGCTCGTCTTATTGAAGAATGCCTCCCCATTGATTTCGAGATGTTCGCGGCGGAGGGGAAACGACGACAACGGATGCCACGATCCCCCGTGATGATGCTTCCGCTACTCGGATGCTTGCAAAGCTTCCTGAGCGATTGACGTTCCATGCTCCAGGAAAATATGATTGCTGACGAACGACACACAAGGTAGAGACAACTCAGACGACGGCAACAATCTAGGTACAAGTCTGTGATGTATCCTCGCATTCGATCCGTGGGGACTCGAACGGGGATCGTTTGCTTTTTACCGCTCAGCCGTTCGATTCTCCGTTCGTTATTTCGGAGCACTCGGGCTCCGACCCGGACCGCATGGGGACGCTCCTGAAACTTCGGGTTGCGCTACCCGTTTTTCCGGATTGTCTGTCCATGCCTTGCACTGGAACGCAGCTCGTGACGAAAAAACACTGGATGATATTTAGGAATGAGGCGACTCGGAATAAAGTTAGAATCTGGAATCGTCTTTCATGAAACTCTGAGGCAAAAAACGCGGGAACTGTGAACGCACGTCTCCGTAGGCATCGGATCGTCGAAGCACGACCGCTCGAGCGAGAGCGAAAAACTGCTGCAAGAGGCGAGGGGTTTAAATCTCTGTCATATCAGACGAGCTCAGGAAGTAGAGCTTGTCATTACAACATGCGGCGAGAGCTGTAGAGCACTCAGCGGTCTGGAGCTGGCTCTCAGCAGGAGCACTTGCTCTATTCTTCTCCTCCAAGCCGTTCCATCCAGGCTGCATCTCTTCTTGACATTTTGCATGGAATAATAGCATACGTAGTGCGCTGGGCATAGCCTCAAAGAAGAAGCGCTGAAACTGCAGCTGCGAGAGCTCCCCTGTTTCGCACGCTTTGAAGACACGCTGCGGGATCTTGCCGGATTCTTGATCACTTGCCCGACACACATGCACAAAAGTAAAACCTCTCTACGTGTCTCTTCTTTCGCTTGTGCTCCCGCAGCAGTAGCGGCGCAGACGGGAGCTCGAATAAAGAAATCAGTCACTCCATTGTGTATGAAGACACAACGCTCAAACAGAAGAGGTGGTCGAGTAGGCGGGCCGGGAAAGAAGAGAGGACGAGGACGGAGGGAAGTAAGACGACCCCGCGGCCCACTTAACGAGGCCGTATTTAGTTGGGGACAATCAAATTAGCGCGCATCCTGGAAATTCCATTGGTCGCGATGCGAAGTTTTTGCAAGTGCCTCGGGATGGACCCGTAAGAGCGCCGATTCGTCGGATTAGAATAGCCCCGTGAGGACTCGACTCTGGGACGGAAATTTCGTAGACGATCCTGTCCTGATGGGCAGGACCTCTTGATTTGAAATCCAGGAGATTCATGAATAACTCATTTCGGGGAACTCGAGCGACCGAGGAATCTTCCGTGAGCCTCGAGAGAATTTCCGGGAATTTCGACGGATCGTCTTCGAAATCAAAGCGAGAACAAAGGTTGAATCACGATATTCCAATGCATAATTCATCGAGCGACAGAGAACGTGTTGATGCGTCGGGGGAACTCCGCGTTCAGCCAGTTTCAGATACATGCCAACAAGGACGTCTTTTGATCTCCATAGCAACAAATGGATTTTCTTTCCCCGAGAACGAGAGCGAGACGCCTCGAAGTCTATTCAGAATATTTCTGTATGGTCCAAGGAACCCCGCGAGTGATCTACTTCCGCGAAAGTTCTTATCTCTGAAAAAGTTCCCCCTCGCCCTGTCTGACGCTTCTCTCAACGGTCGCCATCTGAAATACATACACAGGTACCATCGCCGCTCATCGAGCTAATTCTTCGACATTTTCTGAGATTTTCCGAGCCGCCGAGTGTGCACGACTGTCCGATCTCCGTCGGCGGGACGGGACAAAAGGCGACGGGAGGGACTCGAGAAGAAAGCAGCCGCGAGGCGCTCCAATGTGATCTCCAGACACCTCGACCTCCCCCCTGGACCGGGAGTTGGCCGACACGTGCTAACAATTAGGTCGGAGCGCCGTGCTTTCGACGATTCAGAGGGCGTCCATGGAAGACTCTTCCTTCCTTTGAGGGGTCTGATTGACTTCTTGATCGGCACTTTTTTCTGGTCTGGACCGACCGGGACGCGTTTCTTCTGACTTCTGACCAAGTCCGAAGGAGCGATTCCCAGTAGGGAAAGGTTCGGAGAGCTCGGAATCTTCGGGCCATCTATTCGGCTTCCGAGAGGTCTCGCTCAGCTATCGACAGAGGAATGAACACGCTGTGCTCTCGGAGGACCAGCCACATCGGAGGGCTGTAAATTCAATAAATGATGTAGGATCAATGAGGAGATGACGCTCCCGCCAAACGCAAAACTCCGTTTCATCTATGAATGAATTGTCGTCAAAACCTTTTTTCTGGACGCGCAGGATGCCCTCTTCCACTGCCAGAGGCGTATATAGCACGTTTTTGGGGAAGGGGGAGGGGGAAGCAATGACTCTTCGGGGGGAGGCAGAATGATGATCCCCATAGAGTTGCATGTACGAGGCGATGTTCCGGGGGATGGGGGGCACGGTCCCCTCGGCCCCGCCCTAATGTACGATGCTGCCCACTGCATCGAAGAGTCCTTCCTCCGTGACACAGAAAAGCAATATGAGACGTTATGGAAAAAAATCAAAAGCACGTTCCCATCTCACATTCTTCAATTTTTTCCAGTTCCCGTGAGCGTGGATGTTTCGTCTGATTTCGACGAGCCTCCCCTACACGGAAATGTCACGTTGACGTGCCGAGTGACCGCATGGCCCCACAGTATCTACCTTGCGTGGTCTCGAGGTCCCTTGCCATCGAATTCGAGTAATTCATGGTGGTCGACACAGGGACGCAATGAGACTGATACATCCGCCAACAACATCTGGAACCTCACCAATGACACTCACGCACAGAGTGTGAGCAACGCGACTCAAGTAGACGAGGTGACAAGTGTCAGCACTCTCGTCCTAGAGGACCTTTCTCGCTTTCAAAATGCCACGTACTTCTGCTATGCGTACAACTCGCAGAACAATATGACCGCCATGTCGTCACATCATGTGCAAGTGATTGGTGAGCGATCGATTCGAGCGAACATAAAACACAGATGTCATATATCATGTGTATGATTGTCCATAACCTCGTACGCCCTCGGCCATAAGCGAGGCAGAATCTCATCAAGCTCTACATTTCCAGAGCCCCCCGAACTCGGTTTCGGCAAGGTGACAGCAGAGGACTCGCGTACTGTCAAGCTGAAATGGCAAGTGAAATTCCCCAACAATCAGCCTGTGGCCCGCTATCACCTGCAAGTGAAAAACTACAGTGCGGAGGTCGATTGGCTGGACGTTCACAACGCCATTCCCGCTAACACGACTACGTACACCGTCGGATACCTCGCTCCTGGAGTCACCTACGGCTTCAGAGTGGCCGGGGTTAACAACGTCGGTGTAGGAGAATGGATCGCACGAAACATCACCATGCCTCCCGATGGTAAGGAAATCCAGAGAAATCCCTTTCTCCTGCCAGCCGCCTCCAGTGAATCCATTAGTTAGCCGGTCCATAGGCACAAGATTCGCCGCCGACGTCGTCGTTGTGACCGTCCGTATCGCTCTTACTTCCAATCGCGAATGCCATTCGGAATACAGTGCGCGGATAGAACCCTTATCTAATACGGAGCTTTGGTCTTAATTGTTCGATTTCCCATGAGCTCTCCCACAATGAAATGCATAGCTATGCCACCGCTAAGAGGAATTGAATTCCTGATCTACGACACGGCTCCGTCGGACTGGCGTTCCTCCCCCAATCTTGCAATCTCGTCTCTTTCATTCGCCCACCGAGGTATTGAGCGCAAGCCCACCGGCTCGCTCGCTCGTTCGTTCGTTCATTCATTCATACATTGAGCGTTCTCCGTGTCCGCCGGATTGACCGGTCGGCCGCCCGATCGGCTCGCCATACACTGAGGAGGGCAAAATACACTTCTGTGATTCAGGAGGCCAAGCGATCCTCTCGAAGCCATCGTGTGAGAACCATAGATTTATCGCTTCCGAAGTGACATGTCCTCCGGCATTAGCTGGAATAATTACATAGGCGAGGGTCCCTGATTTTGTGAACTAGAGTTTGTGACTTGCCTTTCGGCGGACCCCTTCCATCACGGGAATCGTCCAGAATATCCCCGGTCACGATGGAAATCCGCTTTTCGACTCCGTTGCGATACGGGGAAACCGAGAGAGGATCAGCTGCCCCGCCGAATCCGGTTCGATCTTCTCCAATCCCGCTGAGGGAAGTCTGAGCTCCCGAACACTTCGGTCGTCGATTCGATGACCGAGGTTTCGCGCATTGCAGTGGATTTCGGTTATTTGTCCGCGAGCCCGAATCCCCACCAGAGGCTTCGGGGACATACTAGGCCGAACACCATCGCCCATAGCCGGACT
The DNA here is from genome assembly GCF_000255335.2 of Galendromus occidentalis. NCBI lineage: Eukaryota > Metazoa > Arthropoda > Arachnida > Mesostigmata > Phytoseiidae > Galendromus > Galendromus occidentalis. The sequence continues at coordinate 521,221 of NW_003805104.1, read as the reverse complement.
GGAACTAGCTTTCTTTCGTCTAGGGTTGACGTTTGGCTAATGAAGGTTTAGCATCTGAGAAGCTCGACGCGCTTACCAGCCGACCAACACGCCACTTCGGGTGAAAGTCGAGTAAAGGACAATATATGCGAGCTCACTCCGCGGCGATAGCCCGCGGGCCTTGTTTGCGGAGCGGAGAGCGAGCTACCGAAAACGCCCGTGCTGTCGATGAAGTTTCTCGTCGGTGCATGGATTTGTGTCCGGAGGGCGTATCTTGCCGCAAGCGGAGGCGTCGAAATTAGTCGTGCAATCGACGAGCGTTAGCCACCTGTGACGGACTGACGGACTGACGGACTGACGGACTGACGGACTGACGGACTGACGGACTGACGGACTGACGGACTGACGGACTGACGGACTGACGGACTGACGGACTGACGGACTGACGGACTGACGGACTGACGGACTGACGGACTGACGGACTGACGGACTGACGGACTGACGGACTGACGGACTGACGGACTCACTGTACAAACGCACTCCAGTCTCCCGTCTTTTATTGACCAATAAGGCACTGGCGGCGGGCACGTACGTCCGGAGGTGTAAAGAAGTACGATGCCAAGAATAGGAGAACAGAACAGCGGCGCCGGCGCGGCGGTTGCAGAGAAATCACTTGTAATCGGATACGAACGTCTGAATTGCTCGAGGAACGAAGTTCATTCCGCACGCTCCAATCTGGCCGGGGATAATGAGGAACGTGCACCGAGCCGCTGTTCTGCTCCCGCGTGGACGTTCATACCTTCTCTCCCGGTCATATTACCTCATTATATGGCGTGTAGAGCTTGGCCGCTGTTTCTGCCACGGTCGGCGTCGCCAAGTCGCCTTCGCGGACCAAAGGAGATTCGCTCGTCGCCATGAGCAATCCACTGCTAACTACGCGATGCGTGTCAAAAGACTGACCCGGGCTCGTTCGCTCGTTTGACCAATCAACTGATTGCCTTAGCGACTGCTTTAACGAGTACCCACTCGAGTGAGTGAATAAGAGAGAGGCTTGTCATCGCTCGCGTGGTGGCCAATTACATCACGTCATCAGGAACAGAGACAGGAATGTCAGTGTCTTCTGACATGATGATATCTGCCGAGAGTTCTTCGAGCTGAATAGCTCGAGGGGTCGAACTCCCCCGCCGGCTCTCGAGGCAAAACCATGTGATGATCATAGCGGGATCGAGCGATCCTTGCGGACTCCGAATGAAGTTGGACGGGAATCCACCGCTCTATGTAGATGCCTCAAAGGGGCGGTCGGCCTTTGAGGGTAGATCGAGAGATCGCTCCCGGAAAATAACTAAACTTGGGTGTGTCGTTCCTTTGCAGTTCCTCCAAAGATCAATCAAGTACACCTGCTGGCCACGACAAACAATACCCTCGTATTTGCGTGGCAGAGACCGCCCCATAATAACGGGGCAAATATTTCGCAATACAACTTTGAGCTACTCCACGACTCACAACTGCACGAAAACCGAACGATGCCAGCGAACGAGAACAGCACGAGATCCAACTACATGTTCGTCTACGTGGGACTGACGCCCGGCGACTCATATTCGTTTCAGGTTGGTTGTCACTAAATTCTTCTCAGCCGAGGCGTCAATATTCTTATCTCTCCGATAGCACGGGAGCGTGGGGAATGCTCGGAGTAAGGTCGCCTTATCTGCTTTCTAGGTCAGAGCTTGCAACGCGATCGGATGCGGAAACTGGTCGGACCAGCTAGAAGCCAATACTTCAGACGGAAGTGAGTATAGTGCGCGCCGCCATTGATTTCCTCGGAGCTTGTTCCAGAATATATTGCTCCAATATCGACTCTCGAAGCCTGGAAAATTCATTTTGTCCAAGCATCATATACATCTCCGAATTCACAGCCGCCGGAGCTCCCGAGGATGTTCAGATGCTGTGCTTCTCTAACGATGATCGTACGATCACATATACCTTGGTGACATGGAAAGCACCGAAAGAAGCTCGTGGTACCATCCAAGGATACAACGTGAGTACCGGCCCCGGTCCTCGTATGTAGCTTGAGAGGATCCGACGGAATGATGATCGGGAGGCCAACTTACTTAGCGACGATAATACGGTGTTGAGTATCATCTTGTGGGAAATCGATAACCCCCTCGAGAATTCGAATGTCCGGCCCTCCTTGACGGGGATGGATACAGGATACTGGGAGCCTTGAGCGACAACAGTTTGGGAAAGTCGGGTGCGGTGGGAGCATCGATGCTGCTTAAAAGTTGCCCACCCCGAGCATTTGTTAGTGTCGGAGGCAATTACCATGAGAGATTGCGTGGCTCAACTATTCGCGTAAAACATTCACTGGCGCAACCAGGTGGCTTTCGCGGATCTTATCGCTTCATGCACCTGAAGACGTACGGCAGATCGAACATTCGCGCCCGATTGATAGCTCGGGTTTTCGGCCTAGTCACAGTGAGACCTGCCTACCACTATCTTTTTTTCACCCCCGATGATTCCAGAAACTGAACTTTCCCGAATTAGCGAGCGCAACCTGCCGACTCTGCATTCCCGTCTGCCGACGAACTGTTTCCTTTCGATGAGCACGATACGAGCGAAGGGTTGCTGATTCTCTCACCGAGTTGCAGGATCAGGAACCTTGCCAAGAAGATTCTCATGACTCATGAGACCTTTTCTGTTCTCGAAAATGTTCGAATCCACAAGTACAGACGAAGGATCGAAGCGAAGTTTTCGGTAAAATGTACACAAGTTTTTTCTTATTCAGTACGAAAGGAATCGACTGACCCATCGATCTGACTCCGGAATTAGATAAGAGGTTCTTCTACAGAAATTGTACAGGGGCTGAACAGAGACAGGTGTCCGAATGGGTAGGGGGAGCAATGAGTCATTGCGGGAATATTTGGTGATTGAGCAGATTTCCAGGAAGCTTTCGGGGGGAGTACGTCTAGTAGTGTCCGTAGCCGTATCCATAACCGTTTCCGTGTCCGTAGCCATGGCCGTAAGCGACCGGAGCGGCGTAGCTGGCGTGGGCAACAACGGGAGCGGCGGCGATGGTCTTCACAACAGGGGCGAGGCCGGGGGTCACGATGGAGGTGGCGGCAGCGGCGGCCGGAGCGGTTCCAGGCTCGTTGGTCTTGATGGCAGCGCGGAAACCAAGTCCATCAGCCACATACTCGACGTGTCGCTGTCTTCCATCGATGTCGTTCAGACCGTAGGCACCGACAACAACTCCCTTAGTTCCAGCTTCCGAACGGAAAGATCCTCCGGTGGTGTGCTGCTCCTTGTAGCTGAACTTGTAGTTTCCAAGTCCCTGTCGTAGGAAAAATGGTGCTCTAACGTCACTGTTTAAAGGGAATCCGGTCGGGACCACGAAAATGCGTTCTCCCCTTGAGATCGGTCGGGCAGGATCCGGGAAGTCCGATGGCGAAGCGCCGATCGTGCCCCAAGCGGTATCGGACGGTGAATATCAAGACAGCGGACAGCACTTTGACTTACGTCTTCGGAGCGGGAGGAGACGGAGGATCCGGCCTCGTGGCCTCCGAGGAGACCAGCCTGCGCGGTGGCAGCTGCGATAGCAAGAACGATGAAGGCCTTCATGATTCTTTGTCTCTGAGTTCGCTTGAATGGTTCTCTGATACGCGCACGTCTCTTTATAGTTAGGACGACGTCTCGATTTTGTGCCCCCTCTCTCGTTTTTCGCCCACCCAGAAATGAATAGCCAGCGAACACTGACTCTCTTTCTATCGGCCTGGCAACATTCCACATGCTCGATAAAGCCGTTAAGTGACCAGTATGATTCTGGCGTGCCTTCTCTCGAGAAGTCAAACCAGCCTGAGAATCAGCTTCCGTCGATTCGGAAAATTAGTCATTCCAACATCGGTCGGATTCCACTCCTTCCAATATCTTAACATATTTGAATCGGAGACAGTTCGGTTCCGATAACGGAGCTCGGTCCCATCCGGAAATCGACTCACAAAAGAATCGGGGGAGCCGGGCGGAATCAGCTGGTTTTTTTTTTCGATATCGAACCGCACTATGAATTCATGATCGTCCAGAATTTCCGATCAGAGAACGCCACGCACAGTAAAATTCCCCCGGTTGGGGTCCGAAGAAAACCGAGCTTTCGATCTCCGGAGCTGTGGAGAGATCTTCCACCGTAAGTTTCGCTCCGCTCATCAGTGTGACGAAACCAGAATTCGAAATCAAGACGAGCACCGGTTGCGATCTTATTGTCCTGGCCGGGAGATGCCAAATCTAATTGCTAGAAGTTTCATTCTGCGTGAGGAACGCTGAGGGCGTCGGCAACCTTGGACTGGTTAAAGCGCTTCTATTACCCAACGAACGTTCTTTTTCTGGACGACATGTATTTTTCTGTCGGTCTTCACTGATAACTTGGCTACACCTCTTCGTGCTTCTCATTCTGATGGTCAACTGCTCTGGCCGACATGTTAGTAAAATCCGCGAGTGTCCTTTTAACGACTTTCGTTCTTTTCTCACGAGGAAGCACGAGGCCTTATTGTTGTCAACAGTGATCGAATCCCGCGGGGAAGAGTCATGAACTTTTCTAGCGTAATGATAGTGATTCGAGCGTCGGTCATCGCCTCCGATGATGATCATATATGAGGGATTGGTGGGTGGTCCGGAAGTTCTCGAGGCATCAATTATTATGAGCACGTGTTCCAGCCCCTTCGGCGGAGCAACTCAAAAAACAAACAATGAAAGTGGTTCGAGTTCACCACCAGGGAAGACTCGGCGAAGAACTTCGCTTTCGCATGCCGATAGGAAGACGTAGCCCAAGAGGAACAAAGTTTCTGATCTCCGGATTCCATAATCGAGATGATACCTCATTGCATTAAAGTACCAACATACTTACATATGTATATGTTTTTGCCGGGCCGACTGCGTGTCTTCAGTGTAAACGTTCGAATCTCGTGGTGGCCAAGGGATGTGGGAAGCTTTGTGTAACTGAGCATCTGCCGGAAGCCACTGCGAGCCACTCGCACATCTATTGTTCAAATAGGTCTCTTCCATGAACGTATTGGCTCATAGACTGACCTAAAAATTCGGATCTGGCTCCGGACGGCCGATTATTGCTTAATCATTATTTCCAGCAGGGCCTGCTGGTAATTCCGCTGAAGCCAGGTGCACGAGTATGTTCCGCTGCTCGAATAGGGGCAAAAATTGTTTTCGTTCCGCATACATGCCTCTAACTCGGTGGTAGTGCCAGATATAGGGGTGACCAGAGCGTTGAGTACGGAATGAATGGATCTTTCATCCTACGCGACCTTGACTTTTGGAGATCGGAAGTTGCACAGAATGGGAAATCAGAATACTCTAGTCGGAAAGTTCCTCTGGTGATTCAAGGGAAAATATTGTCCCACTGAAAACGAGTTTCCCCTCTTTACAGATAACATTTGAGGGCAACGCGGTGTTCCGCCGCGAAACGGGAGCGTACGAAACGGAAAAAGTTATCGAATCCCATGAAGTGAACGCAACGACCGTCCAATTTCGGGTATTTTCTCCATTCATCACGATAAAATACATATGCTGTCACGCAGGGTCCGAGATCCCAGTCTAAAAATTTTCCACCTCCGGGTCGAACTTCCATTTCGGCGAAGCGTCCGGATAGATGGATTTCCTGGCGAGAGGAATTCATTGATTTCCCTTCGGTCTTCCAGGCTCCTGTCAAACCCCATACTAATTACACAGTGAGGGTTTGCACCGTCAATAGAGCCGGATGTGGAAATCTCAGCGGTGTGAGCGCCAGGAGTGCTTGCGTGTCGCCACCCATCGGTGAGATAATCGAATCAGGAATCTTTCAATCGAGTTCTCCTACAAGTGAATACACGTCCTTCAGATTTTCCAAGTGCACGTGGTTTTTCCCCGACGGGGCTGAATCGTTCGGGCCGAACTCGCAAAAATCTCTGCCTGGACTCCAGAGTGTGAACGGGGCGGGAAACCAGTGGCGTACCAAGGGGGGGGGGGCCAAGGGGGCCAGTCGGCCCCCCGAAAATTCCTTTTGCGTAATGCAGGAGTACAGGGTACCTCATCATTTTGGATCTCTGGCCCCCCGAAAACCTAGTCTGCCCCCCCCCAAAAAAAAATCCTGGGAACGCTCCTGCGGGAAACTAGGATCCAAGGGAAACGTCGAAACTCGACTTGGACGGTCGGGAAAATCATGATTCGACTCGACTTCCGAGACAGAGCTCTCGGTCGAGCTCCGTAGGGCGCACCGGGAGGTTCACGACAACCAACGGGAATCAGTCTCTCTGGGAGGGCAACCGTATGCTGCGGAAGAGGAACTTTGCCCAAGATTCAATATCGCTTCGCCAATTCCGAATTCTTAAGCCACCCGTGGAGAGACTATTTCACAATTGGAATCCGTGAAGCGTGATCCAACTTTATGAATTATCGTGACGGTTGAGCGTCTTCATATTTCAGCGCCTCCATCTCTCCCCCGGTACACCCTGGAACGAACGGACCACGACAAACAACTCAAGCTCCGCATGGTTCGGATATCGGAGCGAGCGGCTGATGTTTTGTGAGTGTACACCGACTCGAGCGATGATTCTCCCGAACGAGCATCTCGATTTGCGAGAAGTCTCCTTCGACTTCCTATCACTCGAGCCTAATAGCGCGGGGTGGAAAAAACTCCAATTCGAGACTCTAGTCCCGTCAAGTTTTCTCGAAGAACTTTCCACGATCATGATCGCTCCCGACACGGAGCGAGAAAATCACGCGCAGAAGGAAGGCAAGCTGAACGAATCATTGTCTTCCAGATGTTATCGGATAATTTTGATAAAACTCCCGACTGGCGACGTCTTCCGGCTGCTACCGAGAGACAAGTCAGAATTGAATATAACTTCTTGGGAAGCCGTTCATCGGACGGGATCAGACATAGGCGCATACGTTGCCGAAGCGATCCCAAGGTATGCTCCGAGCCGGACAGGAACAATCTCAGAGATGGATAAAAGAAACGATATGTATGATCCGGAATCGCTTCAAAATCAAAAGCCCTATACCGCAAAGGAAAGAGAGTACATATGCAGTCTCGGAATCTCAACAAGAGGTCGACCTATTCATAAGCCGATTCCTTTTCCCTTCGCAGCGATGATCTACCGGAAGAAGTTCAACTCGGCGACTTACAAGGTTTTCATTGTGATTCTGCTCTGCTAGCCAAGCAGCCACCCCGCCAGAAAAACATTTCGGTTGAGAAGAATTCTCAAGAGAACAGCGATGAGCAGCAGAAGATTATGATGCAAACGATCGACGATATTAGTAATCGGCGCCGGAAGAGGACATTGCTTAGATTAAGTCGGGAGTCTTCGGGAGACCAGAGAGCTACAAATTTTTATCAGGTACCTGCGTACATGGATCCTTTGCCGCGAAGCTCATCGAAACAGCTTTGATGCGTCTTGATCTCGGAGAAACTAATAATTTTCCCATGGCCATTCTCAGGGCAGGGAGATCTACGATGGAGCACTCTCTTCGAAAACAAATTATTCGGGATTTGTAGAAGTCCACGTCAGAGGCGAGAACGGAACTGTCCTGTCACAACAGAGTCCATACTTCGATCCTGTTGAAACGGGCGCAGATCGAACTGCCATCGTCTCCGAAGGCCCCGCAGCTCTCGTTGCTACTTTATTCTCTGGCGTTTTACTCGTCGTGCTCATGATCCTTGTGTTCGTCTGCCTGATCAGGTCAGCGGAGATGACAAATATGTTCCGTGAGCTGATTTCCGACTCTATTCTAGTCGGGCATTCAGATAGAGCTAATTCGATCCTTCATTCCACAGGAAGAAGAGTCTCAAATTTTACACAGACCCAGGTGAGGAACTGCTGGACAACGACAGGCACTTTTACGCCGAATTGAGACTCTCCACTCTTCTGCGTCATGTGTTCCTCAAACCGATGCCGCTGAACATTATCAGTAGTAAGAGCCATCCACGGAAGTCTCTGTCCTTTCCTCTCTCTATCCTCGGTGATGGCTGCCCCTCTCTGAAGTCCAATCACGATCTCCCGAGGCTTCGAGACTTCGATCGATACCAGTTACTAGAAGAAGTCTCTACCTAACGACTCCGACTCAAACTAACAACGTCGATGATCGCGCTGAAATTCGTGTCGAAACAGCTGATTCGAATGTCTCGAACAGAGGCTGACGGATTTCAATGTCATCTGCGTAATTGTACATCTTGGCTCACGATAACGAGAGAACTTTTCGTTCCAGCGAGTGTCAAAGAAAGTCTACCGAGTGTGATGCCGATAAAAGCCCACAACCTCCCCGAAGCTGTATTAAAGAGGCAGGCACAAGGAGATTTCTTGTTCAATGCTGAATTCGAGGTGAGATCGGGGGCACGAGACATCGATTCCGAATTGGCAACATGCTCGTTCCGCTCGTCCAGTAAGACGCTCTTTCGGTTTACAGTTGATTCCCGATAAGTTCAAAGATAGGACAACGTTCACGGCAGATGCGCCGGAGAACGCCTTCAAGAATCAATATCCTGATCACGTAGCATGTAAGTTCCGAGACCACGAAATTACGAATTTCTTCCTGATGTTCTTGACGGTATCTTGACTGTTGTTGAAGTCTGGATTTCATTGCTCACGATGTTCTCTTTTCCCCTGCGTGTGTTCCACAGACGACCAGACCCGAGTCAAACTGACTCCGATCGACGGGGTGGTCGGATCCGACTACATCAATGCGAGCATCGTGGAAGGCTACCGAAATAAGAAAAGCTATATTTGCGCCCAAGGACCTATAGACAAGACAGTATACGATTTTTGGAAAATGGTCTGGGAGCAAAGTGTTACTGTGATTGTTATGCTAAGCGGCGTCGAGGAATACGGCAAACAAAGATGCTCGTCGTACTGGGCCGATCTGGGCGCCAAAGAAATCGAGAAGGAGTTCATCGTCGGTGTGCTCGCAGTCAGGCACTACGCCGACTTCAAAGTTCGGAAATTTATTGTAAATCGTATTTCCGGGGGAGTCACGGAAGAACGGGAGATACTCCACTTCCAATACATGACGTGGGGAGACTTTTTGGTGCCCGAGCGGCCCACCTGGGTGATGCGTTTTGTCAAACGAGTCAATGAGCACTTCGTTCCGGACCGGGGGCCTTTGCTCGTGCACTGCTCCACCGGGTCGGGTAGAACGGGTACTTTCGTCGCAATCGATATGCTACTCGACGATCTTGATGGTAGCGACCAGGTTGACATCTTCAGTTGTGTGTCCTATCTACGTCATCACAGAATGCGTGTCGTGCAGACCTCGGTGAGCTCATTCTCTTACTGGTCGTTCGCCCTTGCGTGTTGAATCAATAACGCCCCATCGTAGCGATGATTGCATCCCAATCATTCCGACGATTCTTGCAGAAACAATACAAATTCATATATCGAGCGCTGATGGAACACGCTCAGTTCGGTGACACCGAGATAGAAATCGGCCACCTCCGCGACCACTACCTTCAGCTGAAAGAGAAGACAAATCTCGAGGGAAAGGACGGACTAGCGATGGAATTCGAGAAACTTCAGGAGGTCATCGAGGAGCCTCAGCCCTGTAAAGCGGGGCAGTCCGAAGTACACGCATCCAAAAACAGATATAATTTCATATTGCCCTGTAAGTCTGACCCACTTTCGATGCTCCGATGTAGGAATTGAAGAGATTAGGAACCCATGATTTCATCTGATGCGTACGGCCACCATTTTATCGTGAGATAATGATTTTCAGACGATCATAATCGGCTCGTCCTGCCGGAATCGCCGTCGAGGAAAAATTCCTCCTACATAAATGCGTCTTTCATACAGGTTTGTGCGGCGGCGCATGAAGAATACTCAGAGCCCATTCCGTGGTAAAAATAGTCGAATAACAAGGAAGCTCCATCGATTCTAAGTCTGGTGACTGAATTTCAGGGATTCGACAGATCGATGACATTCATAGTCACGCAAGATCCACTGGATACGACGGTCGTAGATTTCTGGAGAATGATCGTGGAACACGGTGTATCCACGATTGTGATGCTCAGTGAGTTGGGTTGTTCACCTACTCAAACCAAATGCCATCCATATTGGCCCGTCAATTCGGAGCTGATATGTGAATACGTGAAGGTCAAATTCATCAAGGAAGAAGCCAATGATTTCTACATCCGGAGAGATTTCGAAATCTTCAACACTAAAGTGAGTTATAGATGTGGAAGGAGTCATGGAGTCTATATCCCTTGCATGATGTTCCCTCGAGTTTTTTTCGTGATCGATCATTATCATCATCAAAAGGGAAAACCCGATCGTTCGAGCCGAATTGAAAGGAATCCGGACAAAAAAACTGCGAGAGGCACCCCAGACTCAGAGTCTCCGTTTCTTACAGACCCAAGAAGGTCATCAAGTCACGCAATTCCAACACAAGGGCTGGATTGGGCAAATTGATTATGATTCGTGCATCTCGATCCTTGCTGTGATTGACGCGGCCCAGATGAGTAGGGCTACAGCTCTCACTCTCAGGCCAGTCCGGGAAGTCGGTCCCATCGTTATCCATTGCAGCGGCGGCGGCGACCGCTCTTCAGTATTCGTCTCGCTGTTCGAACTTATCCAGCAGCTAAGGGCAGAGGAGCGGGTGGACGTATTCCAGACAACGAGGCATATTCGCTCACAAAGACCTTGTATGCTACAAACAGCGGTAAGTTGCACCATACGATCGTCGCCATACCCTTGCCCCGGATGTCGGAGCTGACGAGATACTACCTTGTCTCCTCTTCCACAGAATCAGTATGAATTCTTGTACAGAGGCCTTTTAACCTACATTGAGACTCATCAACTGTGCGACATGGCGGACACGCAACTCTGAGGGTGGGCTAACCTAGGATGTTCAAATCAAGGCGGACCTCTGCAGACGGAACAAACGTTTGTGCCTACTCTGGCTCTCAGTGAAGCCTATTGTACCCTGGAGGTGACAGATCAATTGAGCTCGACGATATACAATCAGTGCCCTCCTGTTATCCGGCCTTCACCCCTCCCGTCGTATTTGGTTCAAGAGATGAGGGATTCTCCTTCGCCTTCTTCTCTTTCGACTTTCTCAACGACGATCTCCCCGTCGTCATCAAGTGCTACCTGAGAGCTCGATGCAAGAAATACGGAATTTCCTCTTACTACTTACTGCGCTTGTACGAAGTCTTCTGTTTCCGGAGGTTTGACGTCACCTAAGGCTTATGTATCGTAGCTCATCCGATCCGTACTTTGAGTATTACATTTTTTCATTTCGAATATGGATCTGTCAAATGGGCAGCATTAAGGCATCTGTTGAATATTTACGCGATTTCTGCAGCCTCCGAATTCTGTTGTTACGTGGAGGCTGATCTCATGAGTGAATAATTCATCCATCTGCTATAAGAGGGGAATGATGGAGATATCGCAAAACAGATCGAGGGAAGACGAGTCGGATCGTCCGTGTTTCACCAACCAGGGGAATGACTTCCACAGAACTCAAGCTCAAATTTTCTACACACATAAGTAGCGTAGTGTTACAAAGACCGTCTCGAATGACAGGAAAGGGACACAACAGGAGCTCATTTCCGATTCATCATAGAATAATTGCTGATGTTGTTAAAATGTATTCTGTTTGCAATAACAACCGATTTTAAAACAACTGTCCGTTCGTTGGAGCCGGTCGCATTTGTATCGATGGGTATTCCAAACAGTGGGTTTTGTCACGCAAGAGAAGACATACGCGGATGTCCTGTAAATTGGAAAGATGGAATTTCCCTTCTGCGGTCTTTTGTTGACGTCAGAATCGGATGGACAACTAGATCACGCAAATTCTGTGTCAGGACGTGAGATGCTCTTCCGACGTGAGGTTTCCTTTCGAAAGCTTCGCTCCCCGATTGGAACTACTTCAAAGAGCGTCGAGGATGGCCAAGTCATGATAATGATGGGACTCTGAGACTAGCCGAGCTTCAGAGTTGTGTACAGTGTAAAATCGAGATACTCGAGAATCGACGAGAATAGCTATTCGACTTCGGAGTGAGCCATGGGAGATTCTGTTGTTCAATCGCCTCGCAGCTCGTCGGCGGCCGATCATCGACTGAGGATTCGAGCACGTCCGGAATGAGCAAAAAACGAATAAAGTGTCTTACGTGATCCTGTTCTGAACTCGTTGATGGAGTTTTCATTTCCCTCAAACAACCCGGCGGAATAGAGATGTCCGCGGGGTTCATCTCAGAACTTCCCCATTCAGGACCCTTTCACGCATGGATATCCTCAGAAGACCTCAGCCCAAGAAGACACCAGGACGGATACCTCCCGGCACCCGGCCCGGCTCACACGAACAGAGGAAAACCACCGATCAATCTCTCCCTGTGGAGAACAGAACCCGCACCTAGAGCAACCAACGACACCTACGATTCTCTGCCCTGAAACTTGCTCCTCAAGGAGATCTCAGCACAAAAATTGATCCCTCGAGTTCTGGGCGACGCGACGCCTAGGGAGGGATATCCGAATCGAGATTTTTGATTACCCACTTCCTCGGTCTCCCTCTCTTCCGAATTTTCGAGAGCAGATTTGCCTTCGACTTCCCTCCTCCTCACTATAAGAAGCCTCCTGCACGCGCCACAGTTGTCAAGCTTTCTTCTTCAGATTGAAAAATTTCAGATCAGAATCGAAGTCACCGAGCGGGGTATGGAGCTTTCGTGGTTGTTCCAAAAGTGGTTCGTGAATGAGATGCTGACGTCCGGATGAATGTATCCGACGGAACGTAGCACCATTCTCCTCGAAAAGTGTGGGCGTTCATTGGGAGGAAAGCGTTTAGAAATGAAAATCGAGGGAAGATCGGTAGAAAGACGAGAGACGATGGATGGATGGATGCACGCGCCCAAGTCTTTATTTTCGACTCAAGTATCCATCGTGGCCATTGCCTGGGTTCTAGGCCTTCTGCTTCTTGAAGTAGTCGGTGAGGATATCGTGAGCGTCAGTCTCCTCACCGTAGTCCTTCACAGCAACGCACGAGCAGCCAACAACCTTCCGGGCCTTTCCCTCCTTGTCGAGTTTGCAGAGACCGACCCATTCTCCGAGTTTCTTGTTGGAGTCAACCTGGATCAAGGAAAACTAAGATAAGCGGGACGTCGATTCGATTCCCCCCCTTAGCAGACGGATGACTCCATCGATGGAAACTTCAGGTACCACCGCGATTCGGTTTCGGTCTTCCAGTACTTACACGGAAGAGATTGATTCCCCGCTCAGCACACAGGGCTTCGACGAGTTTCACGTAAGCGGGTTCATCGCAGTTTTGAGCAAGGACGCACAAGTGAGCTCTTCCTCTGTGAATGGACTTTACTGAGAAAAAGAATCTCAACAAGCACGCGACAATAAGCGAGAAGTAAACGGGGTACTCACTCTCCGAGAACCTTAGCAACCTCGTGCAAGCCTTTGGCAAGGCCACGACGGTGACTGGCGATCTTCAGCACTTCTTGAAGTGCCTGGGTGACATCCTTCGGCTCTCCGACCACCGGCTCCCTGCAAATGATTCGAGATGACCGTGTAAACAAGTAAAGCGAAGCCCGGCGCCCATCGGGCATTATGGGCTTCAGACATCTAAGGAAGGTATTAATTAACCATTGTTTTCGGTCTTTCGGAATTGTGGTCATCACTGTGAAACAAACGCCGAGTGCCGTAATAGATGCGGTACCGATACATTAAATGCAATGCCAACGTTTGCAAAGCCGCTCAGAGCATGTGTGTGAACAGATCGTCATCCGAATGCGAGCGAGTCAGAACCTAATTCACGCTCGAAGGCGGCATCGATCGGTACCGCGATCCATCCGGGATATTCTCGATGGACTATACTCACATAGTTCCAAGTTTGGATTCTGTCCTCGCCGGATCTACGTAGATTAGATCAACGTGCGGCTAGCCGCTTCGAAAGTTGAGCACGAAAAGGAACAGCCAGTGGTTTCGGAATCGGGACTTGGCTCAGAGGTGGCGCCACCCGTCGTTTCGAAAATGTCTTTTCTGGAGCTCTCGCTCCTGAGTTCGTTTCCAATGTCGACTTCGAGAATTGCGACCTCGGTTGATGACAACCCTAAGTATGAGCTCGACACTGGGCGCCGTAAACAATATTATCGAGAATAACAGGAGCAGCAGTGGCGCCCTCTATCGAATTCGAACGCTCCTCCACGAACAGCAACATCGGTGAAGTCAAATTTTTGAGCCACGCTCTTCGGATTTTTAGCAAAAAAGAGAGTTTGCTCGACTGAAGACCTCTGTGCGATAGAGTGAAGTATCACGGTGAGTGAATCCATGCGAAGCCCTTGCACTCTCTCGAATGCTTAGGCTCATCCCGGTTTCCTGGATCACCCGGTGACATCGTGTTGCCGGTAGCATATTGTCAGAGACTTCTCTGAGTGCTCCGAGTATCCTTCATTGAGCTCGCCGCGCCGTAAATCAAGCTCCACAACGCCGGCAACGACTCACACCGAGTCGGTCCTGTGTCGCGACGAGAAAGGCTCGTGACGCCCGAATCAGCGTCCGATAGGGCCTAGCTGGCGTGTTCGAACACTCCGAAAGAGTGCATTCTCGGATACTCGGACTCAAACACCGACAAGACGAGGGCATGCGTCCAGCCTGGGTCAGGGATCCGGTTCGCGTCTCATTCTTCCTCGGACGCTGAATACCCATTCGATTTTCATCTTCAGATGGTGCTCACGTGTCGATTCTACGCTTCGAAGTACCCGGAGCCGGACGATGTGGTCATGGTAAATGTTCGACAAATCGCTGACATGGGAGCTTATGTACACTTACTGGAATACGACAACATAGAGGGCATGATATTGCTTTCGGAGTTGTCCCGCAGACGTATCAGATCCATCAACAAACTCATCCGAGTGGGGAGAAATGAGTGTGTCGTTGTCATTCGAGTAGATAAGGACAAAGGTGCGTCCCGAGACTTTTTCGGCGAGACCGGCCCCCAAGAATATTATTGACCGCTTGATTCGCGAAGATACGTCGGAGCTTGAGTCTTGAGCACGGAACTGAATACCGTCAAATTCATCCTCAGGCTATATCGATCTCTCAAAACGAAGAGTTTCAACCGAGGACATCGTCAAGTGTGAAGAGAAATTCGCCAAGGTGAGAACTGAGCTGTGTTGGTTCGTGAGGTCAGGTGAATAATTTATGAGATCTCTGATTGAAGTCGACTCATCAATGATTATATTCATTCAAGGCTCGAGCTGTGAACAGTATTCTCCGACACGTTGCCGACAAGCTCGGTTACAGCAAAGAGCAATTAGATGATTTGTATATGAAGACAGCCTGGCATTTCGACGAGAAGCTCAAGAAAGTCACCGCAGGTCACGATGTCTTCAAGGCCGCCGTCACGTAAGCTACCATAGGTCCCCCACTGGGAAGTCACGAATTCCTTATTGTTTTCTCTGAGTGAGCTCCGTATGAATTCTCTAACCTCATCTCAATCCCTCGTTCCACGACGATTCCGAGTCCTCTATTGGCACCGGCAGGGTCCATTGATCTTATGATGAATGGTATTTTCATAGAGGGTGCGCGGGACATAGAGAGACTTGGGAGCGTTCAGGCACCTCGTATCAGGTTTCTTCTCCCCAGAAGGAGGGCCCTGTCTGATCGAGCTTGAAAATTCCTCTCCCCAGATGCTTTGCATGTGTGTCGAGATTTCTGAGGAGCGTTTCTTCCACAGAGATCCTAAAGTGTTGGATGAGTGCCAACTCGAGAAAGATGTTCTAGATCTACTCCTACAAACAATCAACCATCGCTTGGCTCCGCAGGCCCTGAAATGCCGTGCAGATATTGAGGTACACCGAGGACTTTTTTCCCCTCCAAAAGAATTCTAGTGCTAGAGAGACATGGATTCACTTCGTTTTGCATTGAAAAGTCAAGACCTAGTCATTAATGTGACGGCCTTCGAATGCAGGTGTCTTGCTACGAATACGAGGGTATCGATGCGGTCAAACACGCACTCCGTGAGGGCATGGCTCTGTCGACCGAAGAGATGCAGATAAAGGTGGGTGCTTCCCTCCTGTGTTCTTCTCTTTTCTCGAGCTTCGACCGCCCCGACACGAAAGAAAGACGGCTCGTTTGCTCGAACCCGCCCATTTAATTTAGAAGTGATTATTGTTGCAGATAAACCTGATCGCGCCTCCACTCTACGTCATGACAACGACGACCATGGATCGGAACGATGGTCTCGACCTGCTCAACTTGGCGATCGCAAAAGTCCAGGAAACGATCAAAAAAGCCGGTGGAATGTTCAAAGTAAGCGCCCAAGAGCGACTCACGATCATCACTGAATGAGACACTCCGATTGGATGGATTGAGAATTCATCGACATTCGAGGCCTATGGCTCCAAACTGGACCGGTGGTTCGGGAGGTCTGAGCACTCGAGCGTCAAAAGTATCTGTCATGGAGCTGAACTGATTCGGTACGATTCGATCTTCCAGGTCCAAAACATGCCGAAAGTCGTCACCGATATCGACGAGGTTGAGCTGGCGAAGCAGCTCGAATCTTTGGAAGAGGCCAACAGAGAGGTTGACGGAGACGATGACAACGACGATGACGCACCCCCGAAGGTGAATAGATCTATCACTACCCGTCGGTGTTTGCCGTACGTCTAGAGCTCCTCGCTGTTGTTCCGAGGTGTTCGGTGAAAGCGTTTTCTGAGCGAAGCATTTCTGAACATTCCAGGCGACGTCGAGTGGCGAAGAGGGGAGCGGTGACGAAGTGGCGGCGGAAGACTAAGATGGGATAGATTTCACAATTACGCTGGCAACAATAAATTTTGGAATTATTCGCTAGTCCGCGCTGCAAAATGTGTGTCATTCAATCATAACCCAAACGATGCGAGCCGAGCTGATCCTAAAGGAGGAATCGACTGAACGTCATTTTACTGCATGCATACCGCGCTCCGAGAAGGTTACGGGGAGCTAAATCCTCTTGTTGAAGTCCTTGGTTCCTGGAACTTCTCCTTGAGATCTCTGGTCGGTCGACTCGTCAGTCTTCCTACTGCTCGGATCGAGGGAGCTCGACTGCGGAAGATGCCCGTCCTGGTAATTATCCACCATGAGCTCTCGTCCAAAGATTTCCGGACTCGATCAGATTTCCTGAGAAAGTACCGAGAGCCGCGCTCCTGCGCCGGTTCTCCCGCCACGATGATACTGGATTCGGGAGCTAACAGGTCCATATTTATATTCGACTCGATCAGGATTTCCATGCAAGATGCCATCCAACCTGATACGGAACTCTTGGCTGCGAGCATAAGATCCGGATGGAGGTATCTTCGAACTCGAAAAGCAGGGTAAATAATCTGAGAATTTCCGAGCCTAGAGAATAGGCAGACGAGGATCTTCTCGGAGGAATCGGTTCTTCTCGATTTCAAGCCGGTTCTCAATATTCCGGAGAGTACCTTCCTCGGCTTTTGATCTCAAATCAAAAAGTGCCCACCGGTCAGCGCAACCAATCATAATTAGGACTGGGAATCCATCACGGAATTCACAGTCGCGCCGGAAGCCGTTAATTTTCCTTCTTCCTGAGATGCCGTGATTTTTTTTTCACTCTTCTTTGAGATGGTTCCAGACTTCTAAGAGCGGTTTCGACGTGGAGATAAGGATTCCACTATCGGAAGAAGAACCTGGCGGTCGAGAGATGCTGAAAAAGTGATCATCAAAAAAATTCACGGCACCGTGAATTTTCGGGAAAGGTGCCGTGATGAACTCCCAGCCCAAATCATAATTAATGATCGGTCACGACGATCTGGTAGATGCATGGCTCCGACTCCGGATGCTGACACTCATGAAAGGAATATCATTGCACATGTGCGAGGGGAACCCATGTGGAGCCCATGTAAGCTCCGCCCATTTCGAAACAAGCCTCAATCCTCATCCTCGAGGACGGCAACTCTGAGCTTCGGCATCGTTCGGTTCGGTAAGGAGTCGCAACCGCTGGCATCAGACGATCGCTTGGAGCTCTTCTCGGGTAGAGAGTGATTTTCCGCATTAGATGAGGACGCGTCTGCGAGGCCGGCAGAGGGGCATGTGACTGAAGGGACATGTTCCGGACTACCTATATCGGGTCAGCTCGACGCTCACGGTCGCTGCGATCAACCATCGGCTCGCCGCTGATACGGCTCGTCCGGTTTTCGGCAAGTCTGCGCGAGTTTCGACCGGAAGCTAAACGATAATCAAGAATCCGCCAGCAGTCACTGAACAGCGCCACCTGGCCGAGGAGTGCTCTCGCAGATCTCATCCGCCGGTGACTACGAATATTCCGAGCGACCCCGAGAGCGCCACTTGATGAGTGTCTTATCAGAACCTCATGCAATGTGTTCTCGCGTGAAAAATTCGCGATCAGCTCGGGAGGCCCCTCTCACATGCGTTATCAGTGCGTGTATGTGCAGTGGTGGGCGAATACTCGCACTCCTTCTGCCAAGTTGATGGTGGAGCCCGAAACAATTATTCCTCCTCGGCGGAACGACTCAAGGAGAAACACTGACGAAGAGTCTGCGAATTTAAGTCTCGCGAATTCGGTCGGATTCCGTGAGCGGTTACGTTCCGAGGCCTTCTGAAAAACTCCGGGCCTCCCGCGGGTTTTGAAATGTTCGCGCCATTACGTCATTTGTATCGGTGTCCTTCCACCGGCTGTTAGACCACGGAGAATATTTTTGTTGATCGCTCAAGTTCGAGATTTTCGCTCAGACTGTAATCTGCCAATGGATTGTACGCTTTGAGCGTGTATTCCACCGGTTTTCGGCGGCTCGTCTCACGTGGGTGAAAGATCGTCGTTGTCCCGATGCTCACCTAGAGCGATGAGCAACTATGCTAGAGACGAGAGCGGGGCCCGGGCTTCCGAGGGCCCGAGAGTGTTTCACGCCAATTATGTTACGGAGGGAGCCGAAAGTCCCTTGGCCCGACTCGACGGCCGTGAGTTCCAATACTTTATGTTCAAGAAACGGATCACCATCGGCCGAAACTCCGCCAACGGTGACGTCGATGTTTCCATGGGGAATTCGTCGTTCATCTCGCGCAAACACCTTGAACTCTTCAATGAGGGACGATACATCCACATGTTGTGCAATGGGAAGAACGGCGTCTTCGTCGACGGTGCCTTCTGTAGGAAAGGAACTCCCCCCGTGAAATTAGCGCCTACGTGCACTCTGCGGTTCCCATCGACAAATATCAAAATCATGTTTACGTCATGCCTGGAGCCGGCAACCTACTCCCGCGAGCGGTGTGTACTTCAGACTAAGGACGCGTTGGACTTTGAACTACCGCCGCGATCGATACCATCACCAAAGCAAGTGCCATCGGCAGCTTCCGAAGAGCTCTGCCCGTCAGCTGCACCTCTTCAGCTGACGACACCGAAAGCTCAGACAACTCAGCCGAATCACTTCAATAATCTTAATCCGAACCTAGTGCGATTCCAGCCGCTGAAAATCAATATCCCAACCCATGAGGACCTCATCATGCCGAGTCCGTGCCCTTCGCCGACCGGTACCATATCAGCTGCCAACTCTTGTCCAACGTCACCGCGCTCAGGCGTTTCAATGTCGTCGTTTCATACTCTCCAGCATCGTAATATTGTTACAAACGTCACGAACGCGGCAGCTCATCAACACATGGTCAACTTGCTGCAACCTCAAAAAAGCAACATAAAGCACGAAATTGGCGCTTCGAGTGGCGGCGTTGGTGGTGGTGGCGGCGGCGGCGGCACGTCTCTCGCTTCCGATGAACAGAAGCCACCATTCAGTTACGCGCAATTGATTGTGCAGGCGATCTCGTCGACTCCAGACAAACAGCTCACGCTGAGCGGTATTTATTCATACATCACCAAAAACTATCCCTACTATAGGAATGCCGAGAAAGGCTGGCAGAATTCTATACGACATAACTTATCATTGAATCGCTATTTCATGAAAGTAGCTAGATCACAGGAAGAGCCCGGGAAAGGCTCGTTCTGGAGAATCGATCCGTCTTCCGAAGATAAACTCGTTGAACAAGCGTTCCGTCGTCGGAGACAGAGAGGTCTTCCGTGCTTCAGAGCTCCCTACGGTGGAGGCTCGACGAGGTCGGCTCCAGCGTCCCCCGTTCACGTTAACGCTAGTCTAGGTTTGAGCCTCGGCATGGCCACCCCCGACTCGCTGAGCCGGGAGCCGTCGCCGATTCCCCCTCAACACCTGCTCATCGATCAGAACCCTCTACCGGTCCATTCGGAAATCGTCGTCGAAGAGGAACAGGCTTCGTTGCAGGAAGCCGTCGCTTCGATTATGCCCGATGAGGAGTATCAACAACAGCAGCAGCAGCAACAAATCCACGTTTTTCCCGGGGAAAACGCGAACATGTTCGTTACAAAACCCCTGTCGTCAGCTACTTTCACAAGCTCCGATTCAGCCCCGGTCAGAGAACATCTGGTTGTTTATCAACCGGTCATTGTGCAAGCACCGCAATCCGCAGCTGCTGCGGCCGCCGCGGCAGCGACGGCACCTGCGTCTGTCGTTGTGGAACAGACTATCGATGAAGAGCTGGAAGAAGCTCAATCCTTGCAAGATGAGAAAGCTGAATGTCCCAAATCGTCCTCGACGCCTCCACCGCCGGCACCATCGAGTGAAGATGTTTCCGGTGAACGTGCGACGCCTTGAGAGGATGAAACTAATATAGAATAGACCCAATTCGTTTTGAGATGGTTTTTTCACACTGACTCTACCAAAAATTGTTAGCGAAGTCGTCGGACTCGAGCCAGAGCCCGAGTACGTGGAAATCAGTCATCTATCAATTCTCAAAAATGAATATATATACATAAAATATATATATACATTAAACACTTACTTATACAGAGGAAAAATATTCGACAACGGAATCGTCGATCTCGCTCGACGCTCGGTGGCCGTTGTCGGGAGCGATGGTTGAAAGCATTTCTGTTGCTTTTGAGAAACGGATTCGATTGTTAATACATTGATTTGAACCGCTGATACATGCTCGCTGCACCGGTCCGGTGCGGAGTGGCATGCGATACACTAGGCACATTGAATAAATTTGTTCTTGTCCACTTCCCCGAAAGCATCGACTTCCGTCATGATTGTCACGCTCATACAATCCCCACAAACCCAGGAGTTCTGAGACGTTTCCACCCTGCTCGGGAGCTCACCAATGAGTTGTATCCCAGTCACGTAACCCCCACGTTCTTATAGCGTATTCGTGTCGTTCGGGGGGCCTAATGCCCTAAGAATATGGTTAGCTAGGGGAGGAAACAAGTGAGAGAGAGCTGAAGTTCCGTAGGACTTCGAGAAAAGCTCCGCTCTGAGACTGAGACTATGTCGCAGAAAGAGAGAGAGAGACAAAGGGGGATCTAGTGCGTGTGTCGGAACTACGCTCGGATTCCGCCCCTAGCAAAAGGTTAGCATCTGAGCCTAAGAAGTGCCCGAAACCGATCTCAAACAGATCGAGGCTCCGACGATCCAAACATCGAAAAATCCTACCAGATTCAGATGATGTCCTACATCATGTCTGCAGAAACATGTGGTTTCCATTTTTCGTGACAGATTAGTTTTCATAGCTAATGAATGGAAATGTTCGGTGGCAGTTTGGGGAAAACGTCGAGGTACAAGCAGTACTTCAACAGTGATGAACGGACTGACGATGGAGGGACGGTCATGAACTCTCTTAGTTTGGTAGAAAAACGCCTGAAGCTCGTCAACAAGCGGCGAGCGTATTCAACTCTAGAAGAAGACTGTGAAGAAACGACGTTCCATGAGAACAATAATTCTCTACCAATACCCGGGCCCGGGCTGCCGGCGCCCGAGGGATCGCCCGGAGTCTGTCAGACAAGTAGGTTGATGAATTATTGTTAGTGAAGCCTTCCCGTGCTCCGAGAACAAGTCTCCCATCTCAAGAAGATAACGGGAGATCCACGACCCTAATCGAATTCTGTTCGGCAGACGCGAAGACGAAGAGGAGATCTAGGAATATTATCTGTGCCCTTGCAATCGCGAGTTTAGTGCTGTTGGTGTGCAGATTTGCTGTTCTGTTCCACAGAGCCAAGAAGAGTTCCCAAATGCCTTATTACTTCTACTTCGTTCACGAAGTGGTGAGCAGCACATATTGATGGATCCTATTCGGATTCGAGCAGCCTATATCTCGCGGATTCGGGAGATTTCCAGCAGAACTGAGGAATCATTTATTCAGGTGTTACATAATTTGACGATCGATTCAAATATGGCCACCTTGTCGATGCCCAACGGCACACGGGCGATTTACTGCTGCGCGAAAAACACCGTAGTTTGTTCCAAGACCGAGGAGAGCAGTCTCATCTGGAAACGGGCGCTGATACACAAGGTTCGAATCGTCCTGCCGGATCGTTGAATGGGGGAAGGTCTCCGCTTATCAGTTGCTGAATATATCTCAATCTGAGTTTCGTGCGAATTCAAGACCCAAGGGTAGTCTACTGACGATGAAAAATTTGAAAGAATTTTTTGGAAACAGATCGAAAACATTCAATGCAACGACGCGGCATGTATCGTCTACGGTAACAACACGGTGACAGCGCTTGAACCTACTCAAGGAGGATTCATGTGGACGCTTAGGATCAAAGCGCAGCCTTATCTGATGTCGACATCGTGGGGCAGCCGCATTGTGGTCTTCCACAACGAATACATAATCATCTATCGACAGGTAGATCAACCACAGAGTTTCGATATATCGAGTTGAATAATTTGCACGATCGAGATGCGTTATGATCCACCTTCCAAATATGTCCACTCGATGCTTATTCAGGACACAGGGAGGGCGACAACTCATATTCGCATCAAGAATTGCACAAGGATAAGTCGAATTCAACCAGTAGGAGCTCGATTGGCTGTTCTGTGTCAGCAGGGACTGAACACTACAAGTTCGTATTCAAGAAATCTACTTTCGTCGATCTGTCATTTCCCAAACTGTCGCAGCACGAATCCCGGTCACGAGAGTTATCGATTCAGCTAACTTTTCAGGTGCGTCGCTGTACATCATCCCGAAATCCGTGCTCCTGCACTCCACGTCGCTCAATCAAGATAAACCGATACCGGCAGATTTTGCCGGATTTTTCAAGGTAGCATGTCGCCTTTCTTTGATTGAAGAGTCTTGGGATGCCGCTCTTATCAGGTTCCTTTCGTCGTTAGGCTCGTTGCTCTGAGCGGCTGAATACGATTCCCGTTGCAGTTACCCGTCCGTCTCCATACTTACAACGACACGGTCTTGTACATACTTCACGACAAGGGCGTCGTGTCGACGTTGAGCATCACGGAAAGGAAAATCGAGGACATTTTGAGCGCGGCTAGTGAGACGGTCATGTGAGTTTGTTGCACGATCCGAAGTTCTATGTCTTTCGCATGGATCACTCGGTCGAGGATCGAGACTCGATCTCTCGATTTGACAGAAATGCTTACTCCCCACAGAGACCTGCTTCCAGTGAACTCTACGCATACTCTGATACAGACTCTCCACGAATTTAGAATCTACACGAGTCGGGGTATCGTATGGCGGAAAAATATTCAGATGGAGGACTTCAGCTACATTCGGAGGTAGGATATTCAGTCTCTGCTAATTGCGTACTCAAACACCGTATCTGGCAAATCGGCTAACTGACAGTCGTTTCCAGGCTTAGCCAGAATTTGATTATGCTCAAAAACACCGACGGACGTCTTTCTATCCTAGACATTCTGAGTAAGAACGAAGTCTGTATTTCACCCGAGAGCGCTCAAGGTTTGTTTATTTCGTTCGGATATCGTGTGTGTAT
The DNA here is from genome assembly GCF_000255335.2 of Galendromus occidentalis. Lineage (NCBI taxonomy): Eukaryota > Metazoa > Arthropoda > Arachnida > Mesostigmata > Phytoseiidae > Galendromus > Galendromus occidentalis. The sequence continues at coordinate 497,455 of NW_003805104.1, read as the reverse complement.
ATAGATTGTCGAGGAGAATCATTTGAAGCTTTGCCCCGATCTACGCCTCATGACTTCGTTGCGGTGTTTCAGACACTCGTGAACTTTACCCATTCATTTCCAGAATTGCTCCTGATCAATGGAACCGACAGGATGATATTTACGGCGAGCCACCAGGAACCCAACGACACAACTATTAAAACACTGTATTATCGCTGACGGGCTCCCCGAGCGGTATGAATAAAAAAGCTCGATCCTGACACAAAAAAAATACGCTGAACTCATGAGGCGGCTCTGAGATGGCTCTGGGATTCTTGCCTCGTAGTACCGGAACTCACTCTGAGGATTCCGCGACTCAAGGTCGATCCCGACATTCGTTACCCTACCCTAGTGAATAGGAGCGAATAGCCAATCGGAAGTTCATCCTGGGCCACCCGGGATTATCTCAAATGAAATTCAATCCACGATCCACGAGCCCTCGGCTGGATTCGTCGCGAACCAACCGCTTGAAAAGCCCGCGCAGCTACGGAGCTCAATGCGTTCATTCAGATCGGGCTTCTCTCACTGAGCGCAGCTCCATATTTACTTGTGAATAGCCCAGCAGAGCTTATGATGGTTTTTCATCTCGCTTCTTTGAGGGGGCTCATGTGAGTTTCGTGTGAGCCCCGCTGGTTTACATAGTGGTGATCTCGTCATGTGGGCGATGGCGCGGAGTCCGGCCTTTTCGGCCATCTAGAAGCGGCCGGCCCCGTTGGATCGCCGAAGCACAGCCCTTGCTTTCTTCTCTGTCCGTCCGTCTGCCTGTCACTCAATCAGTCAGACGGACCGCCAGTCAATCAGCCATCCGGTTGGTCGGTACACCGGTCGAAGACTCGTTCTCTCCGTAAATCGATCGAGGACCGAAAGTGGGGAGATCTCGATTAAATTCTAGCGTCAAACGAATAATCCGCGTTCATCATGTGGAACATGATCTGTGACGTGATGCCCACGATCGTCGAGGACCGGAGCAGCGGCCCGGCTGCAGGTGCTGTGGGCGGAGAAGCTCAGAATGAGAGCAACTTCGAGCAGTTGATGGTGAACATGTTGGACGAGCGAGATAAACTCATGGAAACACTCAGAGAGACCCAGGTAAGCTTGGGGGGGCGCGAGCGTGGCGCACACCGTGTTCCTCCTTCACACGGTGACGACGGATTGAGACGGCGCGGTCGAATCGCGCGGTAGTGTCGTTTCAGTGTCAAGCCGCCAATTAATCTTGACGCCGGCCCGCTCAGGATGGCTCTTTACTGTCGTTGTAATGTAGAGATGCGGCGCTTTCCGTCTCGGCTTTCTTAAAGATTCGGCGCTCAGGGAGGAAATATTTTCCGGGGTCTCAGACGAATACTTTAGGGAAAGAACGTGTGATGATTAACGTCGTCGAGGTTCTTTCGGAAAGTTCTGAGCGTGACACTGAAATTCGGTCTCAGCTGCTGCAGTACAGCTTCCGATTCTGCGGGGCGAGAAGCGTATGGTTTCAGTCGAACCGCCGATTAAAATTCCGATCTCTTCATTCAAAGGAGCAACTGACGACTCAGCAGCAGAAGATGATGGATGTGCAAAAGGAACGGGATGCCCTGGCTCGACAAATGTCTCAGACAGTGCCGAAAGACTACGCCACTCTGAGCAAAGAGCTCAATGCTGCCAGAGAGCACATGCTCGAAAGAGATGAAGAAATTGCCGGTAAGGGAGCGCCAATGAGCCGTGGCTCGAAATAAGTTTCAATCGAAGCTTGAAACGCTCTCAAATCAGTCCGCGATCTCGTCTGCACCACATTTGCTCATTCAGGAGGATTTGATAGCCGTCCATCAGCTTGAGAATTCCTTTATTTGAGTGTTTCACGGATGTCTGAGAATTCATGGAAGTGTCAGGAAGATGGCGATGTCTCGTACGAGTTTTCGTGGAGAACTTTTCGCCGCGAATGCGTTGGCTTCGGAAGCCAGTATTCGGACGATGTAGTCTTCATGTTTCTCCATTTCCAGAACTGAAAGCTGAACGAAACAATACTCGACTGCTCTTGGAACACCTCGAGTGTCTAGTTTCGAGACACGAAAGATCCCTACGAATGACCGTGGTGAAGAGGCAGGCCCAATCACCCGCTGGCGTCAGTTCGGAGGTTGAAGTTCTCAAAGCTCTCAAGAGTCTATTCGAGCACCACAAAGCTTTAGATGAGAAGGTAATGAATAATTGCAGTCTAGCCTCAGCGTGATTTCATTCAACGGTCCCGCTTCATTTTCGATGCTCTGCGGGGATGAGTAACCTGATGGATCTCTTCAAAGGTGCGAGAGCGTCTCCGGGCGGCTCTGGAACGGGTTTCGCAACTCGAAGAGGAACTATCTCGGACAACGGATCAGTTGTCCCAAGTAACTAGTCAACAGAACGTTCAACATCGACATCAGCAAGCAAACCAACAGCCTCCCATAATTCAGGTTGGTACTCTCAACTGTTCACGCTCTTCCATTGTCAACGTCTTCCTGCCCTCGGGGAAATGATCCCACGCAAGCTGGTCTTCTCAGACTCACACATGGTGTCGATCTGTGAGCGGACAGCGCTGCTCATTCTGCCAAGCTTGCAGTCGATCAAAGAGATTCCCGGATGAGATTGGAAATCATCACGCGAGAATATACTGAACTTATCGCTCTTGTTTTCGAGAATTCAAAGCAAATACTCTCATCCCTGCAGAGTTCCGCGCAAGCATCCAACCATTCGGAAGAGGCGTCCCAGGGCAAAGCGTCGCAATCCGGCGCAAACCAGACAGTTCAAGATCTGGAGAGCCAACTAGAACGACAAACGGCTGAGTTAGCTCGGAGTCGCGGTCAGATTGTCGAATTGAAGGCTCGTTGCAGAGACATCGAAGAGGTAATTTCTAGGCCGTAGGCGCACCGAATCGAAGAATTGCACTTTGAATTAGCTCCGCTGGATATCCTTCAGATGGAGAATGACGGGGTCTCTGGAATTTTTCTGCAGGTACTTCGAGATACCCAGAAAGAACTTCTGCAAATGAAGGAGGAGAACCAACGGCTGTGTCGCGACCTCGCGGAGAACAATGCTCAAAAAGAAGATCAAGAAGAGCGAATAGCCACTCTAGAGAAACGGTTCGTTTTCTAACGATTCTACTCAAGTTGAGATTTCTTTTTCCGATAGCGTGAGTTCTTAGTGAGTCTGGGCTCCGGGAATTTTCGCGCCATGTATAAGCAATGGAATCACGGGATCTCAATATTTCGGTTACGAGCGTTCTGATTCGAGACCGCGCCGTATCGAGATGCAAGGAGCAAGAGCCAGCGGCGCAAACCGTAGAACCAACCAATCGGGGGAAGATTTTCAACTGAATAGAGCACCGGAGTCTCAGGAATTTCCTCGGATTCGGAATTATGTGATATCACAATCGTGAGAGTCTGAATAATTTCATTGGTTCCTATCGGTGCGACCCTCGGGTGACCGAAGCGATTCTCCTGAACGTGGAGGAGATCGGATGGGAACATTAGAATAAACACGCAAAGTCGGGCCCTGGGTTCAAATTTCGGAACGAAGGAAGCAGATAGAAACGAGCTTGGGTCTGCTCGAGTCATTCTGAACATCCAAATTTGCTTGCAGGTGCCTAAATGCGCAGCGTGAGTCAGTCTCCCTGCACGACGTGAACGAGAAACTGGAACATGAAGTGTCAGCGCATTCGGCGCAGCTACGACTGGCGGAGGAAAGGTGTCGCTCCCTGCAAGAGCGACTGCAAATGGCGGAAGAGAAAGTTCTGTCGGCCTCGGCTCGGGAAGAGAAACTCATCGAAGAAGCTGCCAAAGCTACCGCTGCCGCCGAAGCGGCCCAGAGCAGCGGTGAAGCCGGAGCGCAAACCAAGGCACAGATTGATAAGAGTGTCCAGGACAGACTCACGCGACTCGAGCTCCAGCTCGAGGAGAAGTCGCAAGAGCTGACCCGTGCTCGTCAAAGAGAGAAGATGAATGAGGAGCACTCTCAGAAACTCAGCGGTACGGTCGATAAACTTCTACAAGAGAGCAAGGAACGACTCGAGATGCAGCTCAAGGAGAGGATGGAAGCGCTCGAGGAGAAGAACTGTCTCATACAAGAATTGGACAAAACACGGAAAGCTGTCGAGGGTGCCGCCAGCGAACGATCGAAAGTCGTTCAGGAAGTTGAGCGAATGCGAGCGGAAATCGTGCACATGCAGCAGTTCCACGAGGAGCAGCTTGCGACTGCTCATGCAATGGGTGAGTTCACGGACAGGAGAGAGGCGGAAGATCTGGCTTCGCCCCCTCCAACTCCACAACAATGTCTCCGAGTGAACGGCTAATCGTTTTTCATTGAACGATGAACGGCTAACTTGATAATTTCTTTTTATTTTTTTCGCAGCGACCGAATATGCCAACGTATCGTTATCCAATGGTCTCGAGCATCATTCAGAAAAAGAAGATGCGGATACCAAATGGATAATGGGCGACCCTGCATCTGACCAAAGCGAAGCTCAAGCATTGGCCATGATGCTCCAACACCAACTGGATGCCATCAACAACGAAATCCTCCTCATCCAAGAAGAGAAGGTGAGTTCCACGCTCCCCATGAGATCCCCTTCCCCGTTGGATGGTACGTCCAGTGGTCAAGAGAGTTCCCCCCCGTCCCTGTCTCGTCGGTCTTATTCCTGATGGCGCTTGGTTTTCAATGCTCGCTTTCGATAGGAAAACACGGAACAGCGCGCCGAGGAATTGGAATCGCGCGTTGCGGATTCTTGGCATCGATCGCAATTGATCTCTGCGGCGCAGGCTCAACAACAGGTCAGTAGAAGATTTTCCAATACGAAATACCCCAAACCCGGTTCACAAATATCTGGCAAGGATCCTCATCTCAACGTTTTTCGCCGAAGGTTTCGTCGCAGCAAACGCACCCCATGGAAGCCCGGTCGATACCGTCATCGACGAATATATCACAACAAGCGAACGCGGTCTCAAGCGTTATGTTCCATGGTGTCGGACCAATGGAGCATCGGCCTCTCGCGCAGAGCCGAACCATGGCGCAGATCATAGCTGAGCGACAAATGCACTGCAATCTGATGATGCGTGACGTCAGTGGACTTCAGAGTCCCGCCGGTGGAATGAGGTAGGCTGCCTTGCTTGATATGCACTTGTCGATTCTGCATGGGACGCTAGGCTCAAGCTAACGGTCATTCTCCCTGTGTCAATCAGCACGGCGACTTCCCAAGAATCCCTGTCGGGCAAGAAGAAGAACAAAGGCATCAAGAGCTCATTCGGACGCTTATTCACAAAGAAAGACAAGAAGAGCAATTCGAGTAAGCGAAACAGCGATTTTCTCTCATCTAGGATTCCTCGACGGGATCATCAGATATATATATTCTCCGGATATATTCAGGAGAGTATCAGATGTCATCATCTATCTGGAGGCGGGAAATCGAAAAGCTCAGTTCCTCTCTCTCTCCTTAACAGTGGTGGGGATCAGCAATATGTACTCGGACAGTGAGTACGGTAGCTGCAGTGACATAGTCGGTTCCCAATCCGGCTTAGCGTCCCCGACAGCCTCCATATCATCGAGAGACCTGGCGGGATTCGCTCGAGGCGCTGGGAAAGACTCTCAAGCCACCGTCGACCGACGAACGAAAAACAAACATGATTTGCTCATGGAGTCGTTGAAGGTATTTTATGTCGGCAGCGCATTCTCTCGCTGCTTATTCATTCGCGACGTCCCATCGTGCCGGCGGTATAACATTCTTCGGGACACGATTGCAGGCCGGGACGCCATTTGCACTCTGGAATGGGCCGACGATTGTGGCCTGGCTGGAATTGTGGGTTGGAATGCCTCCTTGGTATGTTGCTGCATGCAGAGCAAACGTCAAGTCGGGAGCTATCATGTCCGCTCTCTCTGACACCGAAATACAACGAGAGATCGGAATAAGCAATCCCTTACATCGACTGAAACTTCGGCTGGCCATTCAGGTAGGGTATTTCCTCGAGCATCACGATCAGCGGAAACGTGAATCTCTTCTCGACAACCCCCGATACATAATTGACATAATTTGGAATGGCGTCACTCCCCATGGGGGATATCGGCTGAAAAATCTCTTGACTATGACAATCAATTCCAGGAAATGGTGGCATTGACAGCTCCGGCTGGACAAGGAAGCAGCGGAGGTCCTCAAGGAGTTGGACCTGCGAAGCCACTTTTGCTGCCAAATGGCGGTTTAGCGTTCGGTGAAATGAATCACGAATGGCTCGGAAACGAGTGGTTGCCTTCACTCGGCCTGGCACAATACAGGTCTACATTCATGGAGTGCTTGGTGGATGCCCGAATGCTCGAACATCTCACGAAAAAAGATTTGAGAGTCCACCTGAAAATGGTCGACAACCTCCACCGTATATCTCTGACGTGCGGGTTCCAATGTCTGAAACGATTGAATTTTGATCGTATCCAACTCGAAGAAAGGTGAGTTTGGCTTCTTTGCTGGGCGAGGGAATCTGCCCTTGATCGACACCCATGATTCTGAGTTTTCTGCGTCGGAATCGAGCAATGAGCGATACGGTGTGCTTTCAGACGACGCCTCGCCGAACATGAATCTTCGCGCGATGTCCTCGTCTGGTCGAACGAGCGAGTGATGCGCTGGTTGAATCAAGTCGGTCTCCGGGATTATGCGGCAAACATACACCTAGAAAGTGGTGTCCACGGTGCATTGATTGCTCTCGACGAGGTAAGTGATCAATAATCACGCTCATCATTCTCTCGTTCCCCCGAAAGGAATAAATCAAAATCAGATCACGAGCTCCCCATGCTAGTGATCCTACAGGTTGGAGAGCACAACCCCCAGTAGCGGGACGGACAGTCAGAAAATACGTTGATCATGAAATTATTGTGCCGCAATCGAATCTGAGCTGACACGATTTCTACTTGCAGGCTTTCGATGCAAACGCGATGGCGATTTTGTTGCAAATACCTTCACAGAACACGAAAGCCCGTGAAACACTGGAACTTGAGTTCAACCAACTCATACTCCATGGCACGGAAAGGGGGGCTGCCGTTGGACCAGGTGGCGAAGGTAACAGGGTGAGTGTTCCAGCTCAGACTTCAAGGCGGATGAGCCCCATTGGGAGCATTTTCCCCTGAACCTATTGTGACCGAGCCGAATTTTCCAGGTGCCATCACACCACAGCCTTAGCAATCTTCCATCGCTGCAGGGTGATCGTTTAGTTTGAACGGGGAATTAGATTTTCGACAAGACAACGCAGTCCACAACGCCATGTAGCCAACCTAGAGCTATGCTACAGCTATAATAATTGCACTTGAAAGCCCGAACAAACTCTTGTCACACCAAACAACTTGATGTTAACACAGGGAACCTTGTACATTAGGACGAGATGAACGTAGTCAGATTGAAAGTGAAATATGAATCACTCCGACTCGACATCCGATATGGGAGAACACACGAATTAATCACCACCGGCTTTTTGTACAGTCTCTTATGGAAGAAGAAGAAGAAGAGAGCAAGCGGACGAAAACCTCGCCCTCGGAACGCTCATACGGATCCAAATACAGCAGGCCGCGACGGGCCCCGACCTTGGGTTTGGAAGTGGGAACGAACTAGAGTCGATCAGGAAATTCCACTGGGAAGCAACACAGTCACTTAATACGGTTCTTGTCATAGTTAGTCACGGTAGCTCGGAAACTATTGCGATCATTGTACGATTCGGAGCGAAGGGGAGACCGGAGTCGCAAACGAGAGGATCTCACTATGTGCCATTCAAGAAAGCTGATATCTATTCCAAACTGGATTCCAACCATATCAAGCCGTTTGTATTGTTCCCGGAGTTCTCTTAATTTTGCCAAACGTTTCTCATATCAATCACTTTTGTTCCTTTTGTAATTTGCGGTGAAAGTTGAAAGGTTGTATCTTTGAAGGTGTCGAAGTTGCAGTATCCAAAGCAATCGACTGTAATTCCACTGTAAATCCTTATTTGTATGTTCATTACGATGCGCGACTCGTTATGAGCAGCGGGTCGTAGGCATTCACGTCCTTCGATAACACTAGGTTTTTCCAAGTTATGCGTTCCGACAAAATGACGACGACGATTGTACGATAAACGACGACATTGATAATAATATATAATCTTATTATTAATGAATTATTATCATTATAATTATTATTACGAGTCATAGAACGAGCGGACTTAGGAGACTTTCGAACGAAAATCGAATGACCAGGAATCGATTGATGAATAAATACGAGTACGTAATAGAGACGGAGAAGAGAGAACTTAGAAAGCGATCGCCATTTCTCATGAGTTCGATGAACAGATTCTGGCTTGACCGAGTCCGGATCGTGTCATCGTGTGTAATGTTCACGTTGCGGCAGAACGTGCAAGGCATGGAACTCGGAATAATTCAATAAACACAAGCTGCAATGTATGTGATAAACATTTGTGCTATCATTCAAGCCATCGTGAATCTCAGAGACTCGACGCGGAATATCGGCGCAGAGTACCACTACTCGCCGATGCGTCACATCGCTATCCTGAGTACTGACCACGGAATGGACTAAAGTGGACTTCGCCAACCGCGACTTAGTGGTTCCTTTGTACCCTTTCTTAATTCGCATGAGACATGAGGGATCTTGCCGCAGGTCATTGCTACGAGTACATCGGTTGAAATCGGCGTCCAGCTCTCTTTGCTCAATACTGCGCAATCCACTCCGGAATAAGCATGTCTCTTGCTCCAGAAGGTAAGAACTCGCGAGATTTCGCAGTCCTCCATTCGAGAGGAAACGATTCGCTGATATTGACATCTTGCATGCTACCGTTAATAGTGAGGGCTTCACGTAGAGGCGACGCGTGCTGTGCGCCGCGGTATGGCTCGACGCCAAATGCTACAAGCAATCTCCTGTGCTCATGGACCCGTCATTCATCACCAGTTCTACGGGGGCGTGCGTTTTCCCGTAATTATTTATAGAGAGCGGAAATACGATGAGCGCTAAGGTCTGACGATTTCTCGCTTCACGAGAAGGCTCTGTGGGTCAGGACGGAATACATGCGGCGCAGCCGGAGGGGAATTTAGATCACAACGACGGGAAAAGAATCTGCGGTAGATTTGGTTTTCCTCTGTTCAGAGCTCCCTTTTTGTCGAGGGTCGTCTGTGATCCGCCCACGCTCATCTTGGAATATCTGGGACGTCTCGGTGCGTGTGGATAGGTGAAGTGATTGGATACGGACGTTCCGCTCGGATATGGCTTCCAAACTCGGATTCTCGGAGAGAGACTAATGAGATTCTCGAAGAATCGTCCAGAAATATTCACGCAGAAAACGACTTACGCACGCGCGTGCGCCAATGGAGGTAATGTATACCTCACTCCTTGAGGAGAGAAATTCGGACAGTCGTGCCCAAACTCCTTCGAGTGAGATTCCCGGGGCTGAACTTCCGATATCCCTCGATATCGACGCAGGAAACAAAAACCTTGTCCATGGGTGAATCATGCCAGATCTTTACTGTGGTGATCAGAGATTACGCTCAGAAGAATGCTGTATTGAGCTACATGCTACAAGACGCCATCTCTGTCTGTTACTGACCAAAAGAATAATCGTCGCTGAAAAGTACTTATACTCACTCAGTCAGAAGCATGCGGCTCATTTTTCACTCAATGTCCACGTGAAGAGCCGCATGATTCGATCTGCAATAGAAGCTCTTCCCCTCTCAATTGCTCCCCAGATTACGCCGATGTATTCGCCTTATTCGACACGGTTGGTGACGGTAAGGTCTTCGTCAAGCATCTGGGCGATGTCCTCCGCGCATGTGGCCAGAACCCGACGGCGAGTCTGCTCGAAAAGTGCACCGGAGACTACGCCCCGGGTGAGATTTTGATTTGCCCGTCCGTCGAAATCGAGTTCCCGTCCATCATCCATGAGACATCGCCATTCAAATTCGTAATCTCTAGTGATTCGTAATCGCTCCTCAGACGATCGCCTAAGCCTGGACCAATTCATGCCGATACGCAATAACGTGGAGAAACGGAAACCGAGTTTCAGCCCAGCCGAAATCGTAGAGGTGAGCCGGTGGAAGAACCCCGATCCGAATCATCAGAAGAGTCCTCGATAACTATTCTGAACTTTCTTCTCCCCCAGGTTCTGCGGAATTTCGACAGGCAGGGAAACGGCTTTATGCAAACAGCAGAACTCAAACGAATCCTCACGTCGATCGGTGATAAGCTGAGCGAAGAAGAAGCCCAGCAGATCCTCGAGGGGATAGAGAATTCCTACGGGAACATCAACTACGAAGGTGAGCTTGTCCAACGATTCTCATGTGGATCCCCGACCGTGCACGCGAAGCATCAGCTCTGAGACCTCTCGTCGAATGTTCGTCGCTTCGAGAACCTTGCGAGCCGCAGGAGGAACGAATCGTTAACGTTATGAATACCGTGCGAGAAGCTCGAGACTATGCGAGGTCAGAATCCTTCGTTTGTTAAATAGACGAGTTCTAGGGTTCGCGCGTGTCCCTGATTGGGCACATCGCTCTCTCGCTCCGGTAACGAGCTCAGGGAGACAGGGGTCGAAGGAGGAACGAGTTCGCCGCTGTTGGGCCCTCAACAATAATAATCTGGCGATGCGCATATGTGGGTCCGCGAGAGCACTGAATTCTGTCTCAGAGCGGGGAAAATCGCTTGGACGAGGAGTGTCTCAGAGTTACAGGCATACGAATTGATCGGATAGCTCTTGCCGCTTACAGCCTGGCTCCGGTTGTACTATTTATGCGAGCACGTAGCGGGTATCCGCGCATCCGAATCGATGCGGTATATGATGTGACTCGAAAATTTACGCGCGAGCCTCGTCTCAAGCGGGGAGGCCTTGTGCGAGGGCCAGACGTTCGGCAATGAACCAGTAACAGGAATATGTAGCTCCCATGCGTTCGGAGGTTCTGCTTCCCATCGGCCCCTTCGCGTGGGATGACGATGCTTTAGATATTCCTTCGCTCTTTCCCCGTCGTGGACTGGGATGGGCGATGAGATAGAATATCCATTCTCTCGTCACGAAATCCCTCGCTCCTCATTGTGACTTCGAATTTTATCGAGTGTTTGAATGTCTACATGCGATGTCTTCGCTGACTTCTCATCTCCAACATATTGGTCAGGAGAAAGACAGGACATGTCATCATCTCTCATGCTGGTCCTCGCCCAGATGAGTATTGTTGTGCTCACATCGCAGGATTGATCAATAGTCGAGGGACATAACCTTCTTTCCTGGAACGACTCTGCAACAGTATTCCCGTTCGGATGATCGATTTGGTCGGCTCGGTGATCAACGGCGTGGAGAAACCTCGCTAGCACGGGTTAAAGCCGCAAATCTTACGGAACATTTCCTTAGGTGAAAAAAGACGGTCAATCCTCCCGTTCGAGTCCCTCGATCTAGGCGCGGCGTAATCGGAACGTGAACTGGATCGCCTCCGCGTCTGATGTGCTGCATATCGTATCGTCACCGCGACGCTGCGCTGTTTTCTGGGGTATCAGGGGGCTATCCGAAGAACCCACACTGAAATTGTCTGGCTCATGCTTCTCCTGGAAGCAGCAAACTTCAAGCCAGCATAAGCAGCGAGAATCTTGCTCAGCTGAGAAATCGACAATCGGACGAGTTACGATTCCAGGCTTCATTGATTTCCTTCGCGGTTTTGTTTGATGAATCGAGCCGGAATCTTCGTGGTGGCTTCGAGACAGAGACGTAGGGAGATTTCATCGAGCCGCCAGGGGCGCTTGGCTTCACGTCAGTCGGTGCCAACACGAGGGTTGGGCGACTGCTAAGATCAAGGGAGGGTGAAGAAGCGAAAGTCCCAGAGGCGGAGCACATTATGGCAGTGGGGCGAGTCAGGCCGAGGGGAGCTTCGGAAGAACGTCCGGGATCCAGCCTTTTGATCTAGAGACCCTGGTGCTACTCCCCAAGGAAGTAAATTGGCTTAGCTCAGCTCCCTTTTTGCCTGATGCACCAAGTCGGGCCGCCCGACCAGCCGTCCGGCCAAACAGTCAGCCATCTCAACTGCCACCCAGGCCCAAACCCACCCGTCCTACCATAAGATAGATAGAACTTTCTCAGTCTTGAAGCGGCGAAACGGTTCTGCATGTTGATAAGTCGGTAGAGAGCCCCTGTGCATCCAGCGTAGGAGACTGAAATTACGGAATTGTATCCCCGGCTGTCCTATGTAATGCGAGACAACTGGGAATTCGGGAGATACCAGTTGATAAACAGAAAAAGGGCATTAACCGTTCCTTGTATCAGAAATCTCTTGGGTTCTGCTGCGAGGGATCAATTCCAAGAGAAGATGTAGGCAAGGAAACCCTCCCCGATGAAATACAATGCGTCGGACTTGAAGCTCCTGTACTAGCAAATATTCGGAGGAAATCTATGATGGGTCGAATTCGGTTCCTCCCAATTCGACGCACGGCCAGATGATGCTCATATACCTGACGAGAGTCTTTCTTGATTCCAGAATTCGTGAGAATCATCGTTTCAAATTGAATGAGGGACTCGGCTTGCTCGAGACGAGGTCCCTCATCCTCTTCTCCAGCAGTCGGGAAGCGGGCTCGGAAAGATATTTTTTTGAGATCGTGACGATGAGGACTTTGTGAATTTTCATCATAAATTTGGTTTATTTCTGGTTTATTCAATATCGTCCTCCGTCGACTCTATCATCGATCCTCAATGGCGCATTTCTGAGTTACATTTTGATATTACAATATACGATTTTATACAAGGCTTATCGGTCTCGGGCTGCCTGCATCTTCGCTGTCGAGTTCAAAACATACTCATTCTTTTGTAAGTTATCAGAGAGAGGTCGCCTCCCCTCGCCTCCTGCAAGATCGTACGTGACAGAATCGCAGTTATCGTTAGCATCGTCATTTGTTTTCACTCGGACCGAGCGGGAAAGCACCACGAAGTTGTTACGAGCGTGGCGAACGTCTGACTAGAATTTCGTGAGCCCAGATTGTCCGTTGCCGTAGTGGTTATAGTGTTAGTAATGATAAGATTAGTATGTCTTTCTGTATTCACTCGTCATAGATTCGCTTCTTGTCTTCTGCTTCATCTAGGCTCCTCTGCGGATCACATCAATTGAATTGTTGGCAAACACAAGAAATGAGACTCGATGGAGACTGTCAAGCAATTCTGTCTGATGAGCGTCACCATTTTAAAACTCTACGATACCTTCCTTCATGTTCGGAGAGTTTGCCGCCCCGATCGACTCATCCACAAATTCAGGAACCGAGCATATCGCTCCTTCGCTCCGGTCTCGTCTCTCTGCACAATAATCGAGAGCTCCGGAACAACTCAGCCGACACGCTCGGTGTGTTCTTCTGCCTTTCAGGGCCCGAAAGTAACACAAGCATACGAAAAAGTACCGCTGTGTGGACTCATCCTCAGATTGCTGTAAGTTGTTGAACAAGTCGTGCTGGGTCGTAGAAAACGCTCTCTATGTACACGGATGATTCTGCAATCGTAAGCTCTTTCTCCTGATATTGGGGGTTCTCTCGATAGTATTCCGCTTCCTAATCCAAACAGAACCTGGAAACAGCTGTCTCGTTGCTCATGGTCGAACCGAAGTCACTCCGGGCGTTCTGTATCGCGTCGTTTGCCATAAGATCATACGACATTGCTATCACTGTCTAGCTCGAGGGGTAATGTAATGACGAAGAATTCAATCGAAGTCCCGCTAAAGCTCCTGCCTGAAAAATACACGAGCATTTCTTGAGCCCTGGCATCCCAAGATCTTTCGCTCCCGAGGCTCGACCTTCTCCGCAGCCGTCTTCGCATGCGGTTCCGAACGGAAGCGTCGATGTTGCCGAGGTCGGTGAGTGAATCGAGAGTGAATCGCTGGCCAAACTCACCTTTGTATACCATTCGTGACCCGGCGAGTTGCTTGCGGAATTGCCGGATGTCCCCTGAGAGTGGAATGGTGTCCCCGCTTGAGATGATGGACAATAGGGGTTGCCTTGCGCCGCCATGTAGTGCGATGGCGATGGTCCGCTCAAACTCTGAGGAGGTGGTCCATATCCAGCACCGGGATAACCTCCTACGACACCGGGACTTTGTTGAGCGGCTCCGGTGGGGTACATGGATCTCATGCAAGCCGCCGGTAACATCGCTGACGGGCCAGCCAAGGCTCTTTGGAGTTGTTTCTCTTGCTTGCGATACTTTGCTCGTCGGTTTTGAAACCAGACCTGAGAGGACAAGGATTCTCCGTTCAGGATACATGAAATCTTCCGGACTATTCCCGTCTCTGGATGGTTGCCTCCATCACGATCGGACTTACTTGGATCCGCGCCTCGTTGAGCTTCGTTATGCGAGCCAATTCTTCTCTGCAGTATATGTCTGGATAATGACTCTTAGCGAAAGCAGATTCTAATTCCTGCAGCTGCTCTTGGGTGAACGTCGTCCTGCAGGAGGATAAGGGACAATTTGTCACGTCATCAGCACGGTGGTGCTCCGCTTCAAATTCCATTATTCGGAGCGGTGTATGTAGAACTCAGCCTATCTGGGAGATATTCTTGCGAATAGTCGGAGTGCAATGGGTGGATTTGGGGGATGATTCTCCGAAAATCTCGAGAACACCGGCAATGCTCCGTGAGTACTCGCGAGACTCGACCGCGAGCCCAGTCTTCCATACATGCTCACTTGATTTCAGGAGCGTCACTGCTCAATGTGAATTGAACTCACCTGTGTCTTCTCCGAGCTGGAGTTTGAGGCAAGCAAGCCGGAGAGCTAAGAGATCCTTGAGGTGCAGTAGACAGCGGGAGGCAGCCGGGTTCCACCTTCAGCTTTTTGAACGCGCCACCTGGAAAGCCACTCCATAAGACATTCTTCTCGGCTTGGGCTAGGTATTCCGCTATGTTCTGCGGCTGGTCAGGACCGAAAGCGAGATAAGGGTTCGCAAGGCCTACGACACGCTCAACGAGTCCCTAGCTTTGACGAGACCCCATATTTCGGGGATGCGCACCAGAACGCAGCGCCGCAATCGCTGCCTCTGAAGCCGTTGACGAGTTCGATAGATCCGAGGATCATGATCGCGAACATTCCTCCGGAATGGGGAATCACAGCATACCGCAAATCTTCACTGACGTCTCGCGCGCAGAATTCTCGAATACGGTGAGACACAACCGACGAATTACGAGCTGGCTTCCGAGTTCAGCTCATCGACGGGATCGCGCAGGTGTCCTAATCCGGAAAGCAGATGTGTATAAATCGAGGCGAGGGTTTGCAAGTCTCGCTGAGGCTTCGGGAACCGGAGGTCTCTCGCGGAACGCGTTCCCCAAGAGCAGCCGTGCTGTCGGTGCCCGTCATGGCGGCGGCGCGGCGCACTTCCAATGAGCTGTTTTTTCACGATATCGAATGCTTCTCGACTTGAGACCAAGACCATCCATGGTGTCCGATGGATGTGCAGACTTCATGGGAATTACGGACTATTCGCAGGAACTCTCACGAGCTCCGATGGAGAGGGAGTTTTGATTACGTCTGAGGCTCCAAGACGACTGCTGGCGTCACGCCTGGGTCAGAATCGGCTCCTTATAGTAATAGTCAATGGGTCAGTGCGGCCAGCAGGTTGTTTGAAAATTCCATCGCCCCCCTGCAGTGAGTGGACGGAGCGGTCTGAGAGAATTGTTTGAATTCCGGCTTTCTCCAAAGTGTCGAGACTCGGAAAGATTTCGACTCTCTCCGGAAATCAGTCGGTCGCGGCCGATGTAATGGGTTCGAATGTAGTCCGGCATCTACCCGAAAAGAATTGGCATACCGATGAAGGAACAGGAGGGAACCTAAGGAAAATCAAGGTTGATATTATATGACTTTCTGGAAAACCTAATGGTGACGCAAGAAGGCCGGCCGCTGCGTCCGAAGTAGCAATCTTCCGTACAAAACAAAGTAGCAGCACGGATCGAAAGTTATCAGCGCAAACTCGCATGTGACGTGTTAAGAGTCCTCACCCCTCGACCATACGTCAGTTTTGACTCCAACCCGTCCCATTTGGCTATCAAACCGGGTGGAACATCCGCTCTCTGGACTCGCGAAATTACGGGAGAAGCCTTCGAAGGTCGTAGTCTAGAATTCTAGAGGACATGCCTTTGTGGTTCCAATCTCGCCTTGGAATATTTTGCCGCGAGAGCTTCCCACGAGAATAAGTTCATTCCCCGATGCTTCTGTGCGAGAAGGTCTAGCCCATTCGATAGGCAGTTTCGATCGATAGTATTTCCACATACAGTTTGACCCACTCATGGGAAAATTGCATCTGAGAGGGGACCGCGCGAGAGAGACCTGAATAATCCTACCGTCTTATATCGGGGTCGTGCTTTGGGAAACCACACGTATGAGGAAACTTCATATAGAGGAATGCTTTCGATTCCCGGAAGCTCTCTCATGAGCGGATTCGACTGCAATACATGATGGAGGTACGTATTGGTGCGTTACTTCCTGTATTTTATTTCACGTCTGACCCCTCTGTTTTGCCATCGAATCTTCCCTTTTCGCTTCCATAACGACTGGTTACGGTAATCCTTGTTTCGAATTTCTCCCCATCAGACCATCCGCTCGACAACCGCTGACACATCGCGCGAAGAGGGTCTCGAAAATCCTCCTTTATGTGAATCCTGCCTCTACGAGTCATTCACCCGGGAATTCGATGATCATTGGAAGGTAGACGCTTCCTTCTTACGGGGATGACAAGATGATTGAGAGAGGGTTAGACGCCTCCCAATCTTGGCCGAGTTGGAGCTTTCGGGCCCCGAATTTTCCGACGGGAATCCAGCGAGTTTTTTTTCAGCGGAAACGTATCGCAGATCACCCCCACTCGCTCTCCGTTCCGATGCTTGCGAGTTCGTCCGCTCCTCCGCGCGTGGTGACGATGGGCGAATCGGAAAGGTCGCGGAGGGAACTCCGACCGCATCTCCGTGACTGGACGGGGAGGCGTATAAAGGAATGGATTGATGGGTGAAGAGCGCTCAGCAGGGTGGAAGAAATATGATACCCGCCAGTAAATATCGAGGCAAGATCCGTGCCTAATTGGTCCAGCTTTCCATCCTTCGAGGAGGCTCTGACCTTTTCAGAGGACTTGCACGATAATTTAAGGGAACGATTCCGATGATGAATTCTAGGCTGAGGGTCTTCTCAATGGAGAGTTTCCGTATGGTACGTGAGAGTATCGAATTCGAGCGTGCTTCACAGAACTAGTAGCTCAAGAAAAAGAAACAGAGAGAGTCGGCTGTCAGCGCACTGCTTGTGTAAGGTGAGAGACTTCCTGAATGAAACGTCGGCATCGTTGGCCCGCTTGACTGCCACCGTGTCCGCCTGTCTGGCTGCGACAGTGCCTGAACGCGCTTGAAAGGTTCTGATAGTTGAGCACAAATGCTGGCTTCATGTCGACTGTCGCACACTAGACCGATCTGTCACTGCTGTGGCTCACACTCTGCGACTTTTTGTCTTCGAGCTTTCACCGGGCACTTATACCGCTACTGTCCGCGAGGCGTCGGTCGGAGCAAAACTCGAAAAGCAAAGGGGCGGCTGTCCATCAATGAGCTTTGGCTCGAAATCCGTCGGGTATCGCCGCTATCGCAACGTCTGAGTCTCAGTCGTCCTCGCATCGCGCCGAAGTTCCCTCAGGGCTCTTACGGGGAAGGACCGGAGTCCCGGAACGAAAAATTTCCCTGCCCAGCATTACTTCCCGCCGCTTGGAAGACACAACTGAAACTAACGGCTCGTCTGCAGTTGATTCGGTCGGTGTGATCTGACTTCACGTGCCATTCGAAGGAGATTTCGGTCGTAATTATTGACCACGCGATTATTTTTGGCGAAACACGCAGGGGGTCAAAGGTTCAAGCCACTTGGGCTCCGCGAATGCTTATCAGAGCCGAGCGCGACAAAAAAGCTTTTATCGCGAGTGACATGTAGAGGAGATCGTCTGAGTCATAAAGTTGTCTGAGCCTCGAGCGACTGATCGCGCCACTGAAATTCCCGCTGTCCTAATGCCGGATTCCAGGATTTGGTTCGGAGAGTTGCGACTCCTGATCGACGAGCCTGAGGCGATCGTCAAGAGGAAGATTGACGCATTCTTCCAATCTGCCGATTGCCTCTGTCGGAGTTTGGAGGAGTGGAGAAACACTTTCCGGAGCGATCGTACGGGCGTCGACGCGACCGTCTAGCTCTATTCGAATTATTCAGTGTCGGCGATTGTGAGCTTTGGTCTCGATTTAGAGTGACTCGATTAGAATTCCGATCGGGAAAGCTCACGTCACCGATGAATGACGGAGACCAGTGTAATTTGTCGCCGAAAGAATCACCCAGATGGGAATTCCGATAGGGTCACGAATACTTTCCGATATTCGAATAAATTCCGATTTCTGGCAATCATCCGGAGTCGTTGGATCCGCCCCGAAGATGGCGTGGTTCGGAGACTAGGTACTTGCCTGAGGTATTCTTGTTATAAGGAGAATGGGCGCCCACTGGGAGTAGATTGTCGGTCGGCGTATTCGAAGGCGATGGCGGTGCCATATGTGGAGAGTTGTACAGAAAAGAACTGCCCGAGCCGCCTTTTCCCAAGACGAGCGGTGGAAGAGGCTTCTCCACGGGTGATGGACTCGGTGAATTCTGAAAGTGACAGTATTGGATGACTTTGGTGATTTTCGGGACGCGGATCCAAAAATGGTACCCTGCCTATCGAAAATTGCGGCGAAGAGGAACGGGATGAGTTCCGAAATCCGAGCTCCGGAGCTCACGGGAAAAACAGAATCTCTGAACACTCATGGTTGGAGCGCTCAACGGCAGCGCGGAGGATTTTACTGGCATGGCTCTTTCTTATCTAATGGATATTCGCCGAGTTAGGGAGAAGCGTCCTGTCTCCATTTCCTATGATGGGCTCGATGTGTCCTGATCGGTTAGAAGTTTGGGACGAGCAGAGTACTTTCGGTCATTTTGCCGCGACGGAGCACGAAGTACGTAGCTGAGGGCTTTCGCGGAGAACCCTCCGGAGTTCCGGTAGGATATGCGGTTAATCGAGGATTCCGCTAGAATCGAGCCCAGCAAAAGAAGCAAGCTCGTTTAACTTGAACTCAATATCAAGAGCCCCTGTGCTGGGACTAGAGTCTGAAGAATTACTTGTGATTGATTCGAGAGCTCTCGTTTACGACCTCAAAGCATTTTTGACATCGGGAAGGTCAACCAGACACTTGTGCTGTTCTCGAGACGACGTCGATATTCAAATCCGGTTGCTCTTACGGGGAGCGTGAGCTAGTTTCAGCTAACCTTGTGCTTATGCTCATTCATAAAGTTAGCTCAAAATCAAGAGTCAGAGGTTGCACAGGTGCCTCGACATTCTCCCTTCCGATCGCGGCTGATAAGCAGACGACGATACGCACGAGACGATCCGGCCAGAACAATTAGACTTCGTAGTGAATTCTCACCTGCTCTGCGTTAAGCCTTCCGTTGACTTGCGCGACGGCGGACGCTAAGGAATTGGTTCCGCAAAGACTACACCAACTTCTCCCGCAATCGCAACCTGTGTGTCGTTCCACCATCCCGGCTGCTAACCCACCCCCGAATTGTCGGAGGGTTTCGTCTCTGAGCAGCAGCCTGTCCGTCGTCGTGTCTTTGGCTCGAATAATAGTTTTTTCGGATTCCTTCGCACAAAATTCCGATGCGATCACTGTACTTCACACCGCGTACACTCTACACCCGCGCACGTAGATAACATAGTTGGGAAACGGACGGACGAACAGCTGACGAAAGAATGGACGGTCCGTCGATCGGTCGTTTGCTCGATCGCTCGTTCGGCCGGTCAGTACGTCAGTCAGTCAGTCGGTCGGTCGGTCGGGCACTCGGTCTCAAGGACCGCTAGGCACGAAAGCGAGCGGATGAGCGAGCTAGCGATTGTTTAAAACACGGAGTAACCAACTAGTTTTCTCGCAATTAAAAGGCACGATTCGATGTCAGATTCGTGAACTTGAAGGGAGGACAGCGAATCTTCGGCAGCTCTGGTTGTCAGCACCTCTTACCGTCACTCCCATCAAGACAAACTCAATTACTCCTTAAACAGATTCTGCCTCGACACAAAAACCTGCCCCCAAGTCGGACCTCCAGCAGACTCCGCCTCTCAGCGCAGGCGCAATCCGATAGACGAGTCTGCGAATGTAATTCGTCTTGGGCGAGGATGCCACGAACCAACGCTCTCTATTCGACAGCCTCATTCTCTCGCTCGTTCGTTCGTCCGCTCTCGGCGAATGACGCCAGCGCCTCGGCTCGCGCTTCCCTTAGGCCGAGAAGCGTATTCATGCACATCGAGTCATTTTTTCTTCGCCTTTCGGGCAAGTTTCACTGGATTTCCACGGAGAAAACAGATCACAAGAACGCTCTTCGAATGAGGAAATACAAGCGAGTCAACTCTAGGGTTGTCGGGTCTGGCGTAGTCCCCGACTAGCTGAGCCATGTAATCGTTAAATCGGTCAGAGACGCTGGCTGGAGAAAGTAGGATTTCGTGGATCAGAGTGATTGTAATTTTAATGCAAGTTAGAGGCTTCCATTCTCGGAAACTGTCCAATGATTCAACCCTGCACAGAAGCATGGACGACTCCGCGAGAGTAGATCCCTTCCAAAATCAGTTTCTGGTGTTTCTGGGAAGATTCCCTGATTCCTGGCCCGATTTTCGCGGGGAACTCCACGAAAATATAAAAAATCGGCTCCTGGAGCCAACGTCCCCTTGAATCTCTGGAGATTTTCGACGCTGGGAAAATTCATCGCGGTGCTGGTGGATACTGGACCGTCCTACACTCTCCGAATATAAGGTACCAGCGCCCTCTCCTTGGATATCGACGTAGGTGGGGTCACGGACGCCACGCCTCCGGGGGGTATAGTACCGACAAATTGAGCCGGGGAACACAATCGATATTGTGCGGTCTTCTCGAGCATTCTTCCTAGGAGAGCCTGACATAGGAATGGAGGAATACAAATTAACTGACATTTTTTCCCTATCCAAATACCATCGGCGATGCATCTGTTTCGTAGGCAATACAACAAATATTGCGCCGCAAGATCTCTCCCAGACGACTTCTTGTCAGGTATTCATCTCGCTTCGGACTTATTCATGCCCCGACTCGGAGGCTCAGGCCGAACAGCTCGTAAACCGGATCCATAAGTTCGGGATACCTTAAAGTAAGATAATTCTCTAAAGACGCTGCTCGCGCTTATGATAAGCCAGGTCTCTCCAGAATTTCCTCGAGGATTTCGGGTGGATGACAGCATGAGTCTCGAATCGCTACCTCGCTACGGGGAGCTTCTCCCGAATTCGAGCCGAGGTGCATGATCCAATGATCCCTCCAGTCCCACTTCCAGCCGACTTGTTCCCTGATGTTCCATCCGGAAAGCCTACCCGTCCGCTTTCCAGTCTCATCCCAGCCTCCCGCGTGGAAAGAAAAAAACCTACTCATGGGAGAACTCGACTGTGTATTCCGATCAGAGTTTCACGGCACAATTTTGAGACACCAGAGGATCAACCTATGCGGTGTCATCATCATGAGATCGAGGACTCGCATCAGCAACATCAGACCGTTAAAATAGGCATCCATTCTTGATGATGACTCGAATTATCGTAGATATGATACTCATCGTGGGATACCGTAGGGCAATACATACGAGACTTGATCGCAGGGGGTCCTTTACTCGGCCTCATGATTCGAGGGGGGCCCGCGAGACAAGGAGGCCGAGAACTGCCGGCTCAGAGGGACTTTTACGAAGCATCGACGGAGCGCGGTCAGATCCCATGAGAAGGCTGGATAGGAACTCGATCAATGAGCCTTTCAGAGGGAGACCTCTCGGCTCAAGGGAATGGGCCGAAGAAGACTCTCCCGCGATGATGTGACCGTGGACGTTAGTCACGGATGAGCAATAATTTGGAAAGTTTCGGCCGAAGGAAATGCAGGCTCCTCAGTGAATACCTCCCAGGAGAAGGACTCCATCACGAACCCTGATGAATCACCGGAAATCCCAGGATTCTCGAGTAACCACAGCGGCCCTTCCGAAAAAAGTATCTCTTGGAACCGAAATTCCAGATGATCATTGGATTTGAACATCGCTCCCTTCGCAAGATTTTGAACGCATGTCTTTCCAGGAATGGTAGTTTGTACCATACCATGATTCAACGGAGCTCCTGGCCGCGAAGAGCTCGCGCGGGGCTGTTAAGGGCAGAACCTTCAAGCTGACCTCATTATCATCGCTTCTGCTTGCTCGGTTCCTTCAGTCCGATAAAAGTGGCCGGGACAATAGGAGGGGCTATCACTTTTCGGAACGCTCCCCATCGACTCCGGAGGTTCGCGCTCAAGAAACACGACTTCAATCTCCAGATCTCGCGGAGCGGATGGAGAGGATATATCCTGGAAGGCAAGCATGCACGATTGGCACAGCCTAGGATAGCGTTGCTGTCTCGGTAATATTCGGGAGCGAGATGGGAGAATACGCGAATTCGAACCGAGACTGATTATTCCGGGGAAGGCAACCGATCGAGCGACCTTGCAGCAGCGAAGGCCGGTTGAGTCGCTTGTGAGAAAAAAGTGCAAATAACGTCGCAGTACTGATGCTTACACATGTCCTCTTGCGGAGTTGTTGATCCATACTTCATTGATCCACATAACTCGTAATCATTCACATGAATCATATTCCTTTCCATCAGGGGCGGCTCCTCAGCGAATAACTCGGGTCTCTCATTTTGTCGCTGAAACTGTTGCTCTGATCGCTTCACCTGTCCATTGTCAAGGTCTTCCAAGAACCTTTATTTTCTTGGAACCTCTTCCTCAGGACATGCTCGACCGTTCCGTCTTCTACTCCGCGCTTAGAACAGTTCGGGTTTATATTTTGAAACTTTCAACGGTAGGCCCGAATGCGTGCCCGCTCTTGCTAATGCAATGCGTGGTGCTCCCCGCCCCCGTTCTCAAATGTACAGTAGAAGCTCGATTATATCAACCTTGATTATATCAACTCTCAAAAGCTCCACCTTGATTATATCACTTTTTGTGAGGGAAAAATGGTTGATATAATCGAGTTTCCCATGTATTCCTATGGAACCTCGATTATATCAATCCTTGATTATATCAACATTTTTTGACATCAATTAGTTGATATAATCGAGGTTCTACTGTATTGCCAAACTTTGTAACCCCTCGAGCTTCCTTAAAGTTGGCGTATAATTCCTGGCTTCGTTTCTGGCTCACACCTTCTCTCCATGTCTGGGCTTCGTGGTTTTCCGTTCCTTGTATTAAGAACCCAGAAGTGTTCGTCTCGGTTGTACCTAAATCAGTGGGCTCACCCCGCAATGGTATCTGCATCGCGAGATCTCAAGTTCTTTGGCTGTTTCTATGTAGGTATATTTTTGTGATCGCCTTCATCGACAGGATCGGCAGTGGCCACCACCATCCGGTCTCGTAGCACTTATTCTCGTGAAGTACCTGATCTTGCCCAAAGCCTCTCTCCTCCGAACGTTGACCATCCCAATTCGCCCATGATGAATTCCTTAGCAACTTTGTATCCCGTGATATCTACCTAAGGCCCGCCGGCCCCGGCCATTTGAATTTTCCCAAGGTGTGCCGTGAGCCTCCTCGTCCCTCGCCATGCATTGATAGCATTTGCGTACGTCGAGTAGCTTTCCATCGTATTTTGGACTTCTCGGACCTATCAAACGTCCATGGGCGCTGCGCGTGCCTGCGCCATTCTTCTGCTTCCCTCCCAACGTTCGTCCCATGGTATTGCGAAATGGTTCGAGCTCGCGCATGGGATTATCCCCAGGTATTCGTAATGGTCGGATAACTCCGGGTCAATCCCCTGTATCTCGAGGGTGAACCTGACTCAGGCTCACCTCGCTGAATATCACGACCGCGCACTTTTCGGGACTGAATAATTGTTGGTTCTTGTCTGAAATCAGACGTCATCCCGAGGTGAACGTCCATTTCCTCATACGAGGTGGTCGTGAGGACTCAATCGTCTGCGTATGAAAGTCCAGGTATTTTTAA
Source organism: Galendromus occidentalis (assembly GCF_000255335.2). Taxonomy (NCBI): domain Eukaryota; kingdom Metazoa; phylum Arthropoda; class Arachnida; order Mesostigmata; family Phytoseiidae; genus Galendromus; species Galendromus occidentalis. The sequence goes on along the minus strand of NW_003805104.1, from coordinate 473,433 downwards.
CGATTCGTAATCTGTGCAATGAACAATCACCAGGGATCTTCGGATTTACTCTGCCTCTGGGAGAACAGCGAACCAGGTAAAAACCCCTATGTCCTGAATTCGCTCATGAGAGACACAGAGGAAGCGATCCTGAATTCGGATATCTCGCGTTTGCTTCTTCCATGCGGTTTTCCTGTGAATCACGTCGGTAGGAGGTGGCTAGGCGGTTCTCCGAGAGGCTACGGCCTCACTGACTAGAACAGGAAAGAGTATCGAATTGCTCAGGCGTGCGAAAGTCAGCCAGGTTCATTCTCGAAGGGTCATCTCTCAAGAGGTCGACTTGCAGGTTCACTGTGCAGACTTTACTCAATATTTTGAAGCTACAGTATGATGCATCCCTCCCGCTGGCGACCGTGCTCTCGAAACAATTCAACGCGCTCTGACTCGAGTCTACGCTTCTCGCAATCACCCGTCATGTCCTCCAAGATGATGAGCTTCCGTGAATGAATCACACGAGATTCAGATCGAAAAATCAATGTTGCGGGCTGCGTGTCCAAGGACCGAAAGCTGCTTCGGCGGCTTCCTAATCATCCCCATTCCCGGACCCAGAAAAGGTTCTCCACATTCGATCTGTGTAACAGATTTATTCCGTGTTAATTACGCTGTAGAACTTCGTCAAGCCTTGGCCTGGAGTCTAGAATCTGAAGACCCTCGCTATCGACCGACCTTCGACTTATCCACGACTCGATTTTCAGCCGCAGAATCCCACGGAGAAATCGAAGTCCGCTTCGGCCGGAATCCGAGCAGCCTCCGCGGATACGGATGAGCCAAATTCAACATCTGAAGTCCTTGTCTCTCTGAAGAGCAAACATTGGCCTGTCGTCGAGGCAATGTAGCACTTGAGTCCCCAAGCGACTCCGAGCCTTGGAGTAACTCGAGTCGCGAATCAATGAATTCGCTGTTATTGCTCACTCCTATCAGCGGCACTTTAAACCTGCTCCCTGCAGGCAATCAGCCCCCTCGAGTGGGTTCGGAGCGGGATGCTAGGAGCGATAGACGGATGCTCCGTCGCTAGAACGAATGACCGAATGAGCAAAGTGTCTGGTGTCGAGTAAGGCCATCTGTCACGAGAACACAGCACTTAACACAGTTTCTCCCCCGGCCTCTGAATATCTAACACAAATATCGAATTTCAGACAGGTTGTATCGTGCGGGGAGCTCTGTCTCCCGGAGAATGACTTCATTAGTGAATACCAGTTATTTCTTTGTACAATGTCCGCATCCGGAGTGTTTCTGTTGGAAGCTCTCAGAAAATAATTCCTCATCCTTCATCCGAGTCGAGATTCCAAAACGCGATTTCAGCTCTCCACATTTCGCAGCGTGATTTCGGTCGAGACATGCTCGACCCGGTGGTTCGGGGGTCGGCGCTTCTTTCGCCTTTTTGGAGAAAGTGCTTCTAGTTCCGAGAAAGTCAAGTCGTGCAAAAGTGCATTCTCCCCGTGTGTATGTATAATGGAGTGATGCTCCAGTGTGTTCGAGAGAGCTGCTCGATCGCTCGGCTGCTTCACTATCAGGTCATCCATTGAGATTTTCCTGTGGATATTTTTTTGAGTTTCCATTAGAGAGGGGTTGGATTTTCGCCGTCCGAAAAACTCGCTGGTATGGGTCACAATGCAGTCAGGTGCTTTCTCCTAAATTTGTTCGCAGAAGCGATACCTGATCGACGATTCTCGGGACATTAAACTTGGCGTGGGGGTCCAGACCTTGTAGAAGAAATTCCGAAGGACGCCCACGTGTGGCAGACGTCACATTCGCGTGATCCAGAAAAACTCGATCGCGAGTTAGATACATTCGATGCGCTAGGCCCAGATACCCCTCAATAAGCTTGTGCTGGGCCGACGAGTTCCTTGACAGGACAGATGACACAGGTAACTGGGTTCATGAGGACCTGTCATGCACCTGCGTCGCCCGGCACGAGTCCGCTTGAGGGAGCCGCCGAGGGCCCAGCAGGGTTCCTGTTCGCAATTGAGTATGATTGTAGGCTTGCGCGATGTACGAATCCCTCGGATGAATCGATGTGCGGGGAAGCCGGAAGAGCCGCGGACAGAAGATCACGCCGACGATGCTTACTCAGATGATTATCCAGATGGAAGCCACAGTGGATTGATGAGAGGACGATTGAGGGAGCAGCGGCTCTGCAGGACAACTCTATATGCCGCATGAATGCACAGATCGACTTGCAAATGAGGAAACTTGTACAGGAGGCTCGACGGCCGCGGCTGGCGCGTTTTCCATTCGAGATCCGCTCCACGACGAACTTGGAGAGCTATATATTCGTCAAGAGTTCTCTGGAGGGAACTGCCCCCAAGAATCAGCGAACTTCACGTGAGCATCACGACGTCCCATAATTTTATACCTAGTTTCGCTCAGTCTCCTGCGATGCAATACCGTGCGAGAGAAAAGTAATAATTTCGAGAAGCGTCCGGGGGTGAGAATCGAGTCCAGCCCGAATTGAAGAGATAGCGCAGGGTTTTAGCGGGCGACTGATTTATCTCTCTCGCGAGGGGGATATTCATCGACCCCCCGTAGACTGTAGACGCTCTGGTACGGACGTATGGTCCATCAGAGTTCTCATACGCGATATATTCGACGAATTCTTCGGTGAGAGCGTTCTGAGGGAGAACTTTTCCTGAAGATGGAGGAATGACTCGAAGCAGATACTTTCTCGGAGAAGGAGTCAATATCCCTGAAGGCGATGGTCCCTGTATATGGGTCGATTCGATTTATCTGCCGTCTCGGACATTATATCGTACGCGAAGTTGAAATCATCACCATGAATCGCCGACCCACGGGTGGATACGTGGAAAAAAATGTGAGGATAAAGAGTGAATCGACTTGGAGTTGTGGAAGTACCTCCAGTGGATCTTCGTGTGTTTCGAGTGACTCAGCTATGGAGGAAAGTTGGGCGAGAATGGCGGGAAAGCAAGCCAGCCAGCCGAAGAAGAAATTCAATTTCAGCCAGGTAGCCGAGGTGTAGGAAGTTTCGCGCAGCTGGAAATTCTACACCATCCTTGTACCTGGTCGTCGGCGTCGTCCTCCTCCTCTACTTCCCCTGACAATCTCTCGCTGCTCCTCTCATCTCTCGGTGGCGCTCGTACATCTAGTGTGCAACGCACCTGTTATGCTCGGGGTGAAGGAAGAGACGAAAGCTTCTGGATGTGCAGACTGACAAGGAGCGAACAAGGTAGCTCGGACCAGCAGGAGGAGGGGTGATGCGGAGAGGACAGAGAACTCTCTGAGCTCGACGGGGTGGTAGTGGAGTCGCTGCTGGTGGTTGGTGGTAGTGGCGGAAGCAGCAGTGGTCGAAGGGGCTGAGGAGTGCCGACAAAAGATCGCATTAGCACTGCATTAGAGAACCTCCAGTGCTCTCAGCAGGACGAGCGACCACGCTCGACTCGCTGATGAAGAGGCGGCACACTCCTCCTCGAATGACAACATTAGCAACATCGACAACAACTTGTTCCATCGTGATCTCTAGATGAGCGGAAATAATGCCCGCTGTGTTCTCTGGCTTGACATTCGGAAACATCTTGGGCCTACGCTTACCGGAATTTCGCACAAAATTCAATCGCCGATTTCTGAATGAGAGAGAGAGAGCTCATGAGCGCTACTCGAACTCGAATTCATTTCCTACGGCTCCTGGGAAACGACACGTCGAAGCGAGAACAGCTTCCCGCGACTGGTCAGACGGCTCCTTTCACCGTTCAATTGACGGCCGAGGAACTTTCGCAGCCCAGGACCCAGGAGGATCCTGGAAGATATGGGGAAATCCAAAGATCGATGCTCGACGTATCCGAAGGGACGCGCATGCTTGGCTAGGACTAGAGGTGTCGGCTTCAAGTGAGCCTTGCCGAATTAACTTTTTAATACGTTGGACTTTCATCTGGTCGAGATTTATCACCTCACGAGGAGTAGTCCTTACGTTAGCCGCAGCGAGGAGCGAAGAACCCATTTTTCAGTTTCTAAACTCACACGATCGTTCGGAATCACCTCCCCCACTCTTTCTGGTTGTGTATCGATAGACTTTCCGCGGCATACGTTTTACACCGCATCGGATCGGCCTATGAAGGAGGAACTCATGCGGGAGTCTTCGGTTCCGGTGCTCGAATCTCTCGTTCTCCATCGGGATAAGGGTAGCGGTCTGGGCGATTCGACGGAAGAAACTCTCGCAATTGAGTCGCCAATGTTTCTACGATTAGAGCCGCACGCGACACCCGGTTTGCTGAAGCGTGAGCGTCAGACATACCGGCCACACCCGCCCTGATCGCGGGAGCGATCTCTCCCAGCGGGGAACGTTGCATCAGCTTGTCATCCGTAAAAAGAAGGAAGAAGGATCCATTCCGATGGAATCAGTCATTCTGATTCGTCTGACAATCGCGACGCCCGATCGACTAGTCTAGTTATTCCTTGACGGGTCTGCGACCTGCACCTTTTTTAGTGTGAGCATGTGTCTCTCCCGGAGCGAGAATAAGATGACGGTCTCGGGCAAGGGAAGTCAATCCCGCTAATCTTGTCTGCGTTCCTCGATCGATTCGGCTCTACCCGCCGAGTTTCCTGCGAAAGGACGTTTCAACCTGGGCTGACTCTTACGCACCGAAACATGGTGGACTCTTTTCCAGCTTGAAGATCCACTGGAAAGGGATTCCCTGAGAGCATTTGATCACCGTCAATTATTCAGATTCGTTTTCTGACATCTGGCGATGGTTTTGCGTACATAATGATTCTCGTTAGATCGAGGTGTGAGTCTTTCGCGGAACGTTCTCCCAAGTTCGCGGAAGCTCGCTGCATTGCGCAGCATCTTACCATTCCGGGCTATTTGAGACCTTCGTATGTGACTGCTCTCCTACGAACACCGATCATGTTTTCGATAAGTGTACTGCCGACGCGACGCTCATCCCAGGATATGCAAACTCTTCCGAACACGAACAGGGATCGACGGTGAACAGCGTTGAGAACATCGATGAATCCGGAAAAAATTTCAGGCGTTCAGCAAACCAAGCGAGCAAGCGTTCTCTCTACACACGGAAGCGACGCATAGCTCCCTCGACTGTTGTTTCAACCCGTGCATGAGGGGGCGGAAGTACTCAGGGGCGGGGAACGGAGGCTTCCGGGGGCGTGATTCGTATCTGTGCATGAGCCTGAGCACGTCGTCGTCACGTCTCGGCATTATAAATGATAGTCTCCAAATCGCTTTGGAGGGTCAATGGTGAGGGTGCTTCTTTGAGACGGATGACTCGAGTCGACACCCTCCCATCGAATAGCCGGAGACAAACCCTTCCAGCGACGCCGACGTCAACCGGAGAGAGAGATCGAGCCTCAATCGGATCTGATGCGCGACCCCGAATATGAGCTTAGCTGTAGCTCGCTCTCAGCCCCTTGTCACGGCGACCGGGTATGGGACCGAGACAAGTTTTGTTATGCCCTCCGTAATCCATCAAGATTGTTGACCTGGCTGACAGACGACGCCTCGCTCCCGAATGTGGCGTAATTCTCTGATTCCTCGCGCTCAGCGAACCAGCTCGCGGAAAACCTGCACACAGCTTAAGGTCCGACGACGCATTTTTTGCGCTAAACATCGAAGATCGGAAAAATAATTTTGTCCACCTAAGAATCTTTTTAAGAACTGTGCGACGTGGTCAAGTGCCCCGACAACCCCGAAGTGACTGCGTTTCGACCGATTCTGGAGTACTCCGGTTGAAATCATCCATGATCAGCCCGGTACACTACAGCGACAAATACTTTCGGAAGTCTGGACATTTGTGTATGAGGGAAGATGAGAAACAATTTGGCCGTCCCTCGCTTCTCGACATTGTACCGATAGGAGACTGATGAGGGTGAGGAATTTTTCGACCGAACTTGCGAGCGGGGATGGCATTAGAGGGGGGAAATATCCCTTTCATCTGATACATGGAATTGCAGAAATTTTCCGCCAGCAAGCACGTGGATGCACGGCCCGGGGCATTCGAGGTGTTCCCGATCCCACGTCCCACAGAAACCCCTTAGCAGAGACTGGTTACAGAACAGTTTTCCTGTGAGGGTCCCGGATTCCGAGTCGCCGGCCAGTGGGAGCTCAGGTTTGGGAAGATGAGAGACAGGACAACCATGAGGCGACCTAGACCTCAACAAAATCAGGTCGAAATATGTGACTGCTTTCAGGCCTCATCGCGGTGAGGTTTGGATCTCAAGAAGCCATTCGAACGAATTGTTGATGACTGATGACGGCTGCGACGCAAATGGTTTTGATTATATTTCGAGCACCAACCGCGCGCCGGACGGAAAGCGTCGTGATTCGTCCTAGGACCTCCAGTGACTGGACGGCGGAAATCATGGGGTGCGGTCCTAATTGAGAGATCCATTGGGAGCAGGCCAACAGTGCACTACTGCATATACATTATACAAGCAAGATAATTGATCAGCTATTGACATCGCAAAAAGACATCATGGTCAAATCACATCATGTCATCGAAGAGACATGGTCTGGATACTTCCTTACAATGTCTGTGCATCGATGTGTTCGACCAGGGTGGGCCCAGAAGACTTTCAGGGGAGGAAGAGAGGCCTTCCGTGGAGAGAACCCTGGGCCAGGAGCTCAATCTTGTTGAGAATAGAGACACGCAAGCCCGTTTGAATCTGCACTGTTCCGATGAGAAATTCATTGATAATTCAATGAATATTCATTATGGCGAATGGACTAGGTTCCTTGCGCATATACCTCACCCAGTCGACTCCACCAAACCCCAGAAACGAACAAACGATTAAACACCTCATTTACACCTCACATGCAGACACAGCGAAATTCAGGAGACGCATAGGACCTTACTTAGGTAATTATCATCCTGCCTACCCAACTAACCATCTACAGTAATATTCATGCTACAATAAGTTATTCCCCATAATTTTCGAGTAATTCATCTCGAGGAGAGATGCCAAAAAACGGGTGTGGATTAGGCCGCTCCACGGATAACACAGCGACACGAGCACATGTCTCGATCGCGCGCGGTCTCTCCGAGTCATCTCCTCCCGCAGGCGGCGCTACAGACATCTGTCAAGCGTCTGCCGGCGCTCTGGAGAAGTACCGCGACCCAGCCGAGATAAGCACGGACATACACACATACACGCAACAACATTGACGCTCTCGATCAACCGGACACGTCCGTGAGATCCGAGGACCCAAGTTCTCAAACCAAGGGTTCAAATCCCCAAGTCGAATCAACAGGCTAGGCCTAGTCGAACTCAATCCGTGCGCACCGAATCCTTTCTCTCGATGATTCTCTGTGTTTTCATTTAGTGATCGGAGATCGTGTGCCACATTTTTGGTCCAATTTTTTTTCCAGAATTGCAACCACGGAGCAATCATCGATCTCTGGAGTATGATGCTTATATTCAGCTTCGCTCATTGAAGATGCACTGGCGGTCGAGAAATAGAGCCACTCTTGACGGGCTTCTTGGATCACAAGAGGCTCTATCAATTTGACCCCCAGTGAATTTTATATTTGTGCGCGGAGAAAATTATTGCGCGGGCGGAACTCTCGGTATTGTCGAGAGGGACCTAATCTCGGAGCACATCTCGCACCCACCCACCCAAATCTGGAGAGCTAGATCATTGTAAATCATCTGCATACTCTGAGAATGAGTCGATGGCGGGAAAGCGAATGCATAAACTTGGTCAACAGAAGGGCCCGGGATTTCGCATCGTTACCTGTGCTTCGTTTATTCACTTATTGTCATTGATGCATGTTCATTCCCAGGAAAATACAGCGTCAATTATATTAATTCTGTCCCATTCCGGAAATCAAACGAGCGATACAAGAAGAACACGTAGAAATGGATTGGTTGAAACGAAGACGAAACATGGGGAATGCTCCTCCCGACACTCTTGGCCCAACGAGCCAGATGAACACTTGTGGCCAAGATGGACTCTCTCCGAGCCCGCTGAAGGATCACGTATCCACGGCTCCGAAAGTATTTACATGTCGATGATTAATCAGAATTCCATCATATTCTCCCTTCATAGTTTTGACATACCGGAGCACATCTTTTTTCGTGATGACTCCTCTTATCGTGCTGGAAGATCGGGGGTTAGTCAACTCTCTTGAACATGTTGCCTGACCATCACATTCTAAGCTGAAATGTCGTAGATCTCATGAACTAATACCCGTTTGATGTGACGAGCACGTGTCGCACTCCTAATTTACGGAACATGTCGACAACAGTTTCCATTGGCGTCATTTCCGTGACAGTTAAGGGTGCCATGTCGAGATACTGCGGAAGAGAAGCGTTCAATCCAATTTATCCGGGAGGTTTTGAGGCCCTGAAGAACTCTCATAATAGAATCTATCCTAAACTAAGGCACCTGCGCTTTAATCCCTTACCCTTCTCAGTTTTAATGGAGGAGGATTCGACGCCGGAGGATGCGACGAGAAAACGACCGGGCTCGACCCGACGATGTTCTCAGCGGCATTCAACATGGCTAGAAGCAAATATGAAACTCTTAGGCGGAATTTCGAGGGTGACTGCTTCTATCGATCGATGGCCAAAACGAGAAACAAAGTCAACTTTGAGTTATAAAGGGAATAGGGAAGTAACTTACTGAGCGCGACTGTGAGATCTTTCCGTTTAACGAAGCCGATGAGTGACTTGTCTGTTTCGGACACAACGACTGGGAACCCGTTATGAGTGTTTGCTCCCAGGAATGCGGTCAGCTGATCAACCTTCGAGAGAACAGAGAATCATCGAAGAGGTCTGATCGTTTCGATCACTCGAGCCTGTCTAGTTGTCGCACGACAACAATGAGCCAAGGGAAGATATACTCGGGATTCAGAACTTACCGTGAGGCCTTCTTGCAGGAGAACCTTGAGTGGCCCTTCTTCGGGTTGAGGTCTCATGACCTCTCCGGCTTTCGATGTATTATGAAACTCTTCCTTCGTGTCGAGGAACGGGTAATTATTGAGACCTATATGCGCATCGTATATCCCCTCCTGAGAAGAAGATTCATCCGTTTATCCCCATGGCTCGCTTTCGAGTGCTCCAAGGGAAGCAAGTGACGCGCCGAAGAATTACCTTATTCAATGCGTCCGCGACCCATTTGGCGGCCATGATGGCGGTCATCAGCGGCAGGATATATTTCACTGATCCGGTCAACTCGAACATTATAACGACGAGTGAGACTAGAAGGAGAGGAAACATCATTAAAACGACCCGGTCGATTGGCTCATCGCTGAACTCCGGAGGCTGATGCTTATGGTCTATCATAACGAGAGTTCCCTCTCTCACCCGTCATTCTGGTGACCCCTCCGAGACACGCTGCCGCCCCAACCATGGCGTAGAGACCGGGCGGTATGCAGCCTTCTCCACTGGCGCATATCTCATTGAAGAGCCAAGACGTTCTGTGATTCCAGATCGCCTGCTCGACCGCAACTCCCATGGCTCGTCCGATTATGGCACCCATCGCAAGAGAAGGAATAAATATCCCAGCAGGCACCTGGATCGAAGCAGGGGAAAATGGCGCTATAGAGGTATGAAACGAAAGAGCACGACATCACACAAATGGGCTCAGTCTCAAATGATCACCTTCATGCCGAAAGTGAAAACCGTAATGAAGATTTTGAGGACGAAGGCGAGACCGAGCTCCCACATGGCAGTGTAAACGCCATCTCCTGCCTCTGCTATATCAATCCGAGACTTGGCATCCGTAAAGTTCCTTTTGTAGTCACTGGAATCGAGAGCGATTCAATTTAGGCCAGCTTAGTTGCTCTTTCCCGCTACGCACGTCGTCGAGACAATGGATGATCTCTCGATCGGATGCATGAAATGATTCAGCGTATCTGACTGCCCGTGTAGGAGGATAAGCTACTTACCACAATGGAGTCCTATCGCCTATGCCGCAGTCGACAAAGAGGAGTTTGATGAGATCGGAAGTGTTCATTCGCGTGTACAGATTCGGAAACGAGAAGAGGGCCGTGACGGCGGCAACGGCTAGAACCTTCAAGGAACGAGTCATCGTGTAGAAGACGGTGAGTGATCCCAATGGCATCGATCTGATCGTGCTTGGGAAGATGCGTCTGTTGGGCTCACCTCGAAGATAGGGTAATGGCCGAGTGATGACTCTTTACGGAACTTGCACCAACGCAGGTTCAACCTCGTGAACACAGTGCCAATAATGCCTCCCAATACTCCCAGCAGCAAAAATGGAAGCAATTCCCATGAGGACCAGGAGAAGTCGTGCTGGAAGCGGAATGTCATGAAATTATCGTAAGGATCTCATATATGAAACCGACGGGTGTAGATCGAAGAGTGGCTCGGTTGATTCAGATATCTGTATCGATACCTACCTTGACCGAGAACATGACCAGATGATCATTTCCGAATGGATTTATGCTGCGGAGAACCGACGCCGCCACCAAAGCACAAAAGAATGACCTCCAAAGTGTCTTTAGAGGGAAGTAGTAGGAAACCTGGAGGAGGGAACGGATGTCAATCCTCATGGTCACGTCTATCGAAAGATAATAATCCATCAAGCTTCCATCTGCTGATAACGAGAAATACCCCTCCTTCAGCCCACAAACCTCTTCCAAAGAAAACAGAACTCCACCGATGGGTGCGCCGAAGGCCACGGAAACACCTGCTGCGGCGGCGGCAGAAAGAATTTCTCGTTTCTTGGCCTCGTTTTTACCATACTGAAAAAGATTCCTATTCAGTTCCCGGGCTCTTGCGGGTAGGATGAAGTATCTTCGATTGATTCTTACGGCAGCTAACCTTAGGGAAGGCATAGGCGACAATATTCCCAATACAGCACGCGACGTGGACGAGCGGTCCTTCTTTTCCCAATGAGAGTCCGGCACCGACCGCCAGCACTAGGCCAACCTGCAAGATAAGGCGGCCGAGCATGAGCCGACACGGAAATTCGGACGGGTTTCCCTGAATGATTATCTACTTGGGAAATGATTGTCCCGCGCACTTGCGCGGGATCATCTGTCCGCTATCGACGAATCAGGCGGAACGAGGATTCGCCTATCCCCAGCTTTCTATGCGTCTCGGTTCATTAGTCAAAATATCTTGCGTTGAGCACTCACAGATTTGATCAAAAGTGTCCATTTACCGAGGTAACCTCGAATAACGAAACCGCTGAGGATTGTCTTGATCTCTGGGATACCGGAACCGCTCGCATAGGGAGCGAAAGTCTTGACAAGTTGAGCAGCAGAGCCGGCCATCAGGATTGAGAGGGCTAGATATGTCAACCAAGCCAGAATCTGGAACCATGAAAACATTGATACCGCTGTCAGTCCCGATGGGGGCTTTTTCTCTGGGACGTTGCATGGAAACTCGTGAGCTGGGAATTAACTCACGTAGTGCCATCCCCCTGAAGTATCGATGGATGTGAAGACAGTCGAGGGCCATGAGCGCCACTGAAAATCGAAGGGATCTCAAAATTCGGGAAATGCTCTCAACGATTACTTGACAGTCTTTCAGATTCTCGAATGAATGGGGAGAGGAGGTCCAGAGCTCCATTGAACTCACTTGATCACAGGTTTCGCCTTCGAACGACGTCTCGTTTGAGGACCAACAGCACTGCTCTTTATTCAGCCAGAAAGCGTCAGGACAGACACCCTCGCGCAAATCCTTCATCCATGCTGCGCCTATGTCTATGACACCTGCCGATTCAATGAGACGACTCAGGATTCTCGTCGACTTATAATCGCGACAAGCTATCTGATCATCTCTTAGATCGGATCTCATTTTCAGTATTCAAGTATACCTGCGATGAAACCGGCTAGCACACCAACGATGAGAACACAGAGCCAACCGGAACAGGCATCGAAACCAGCGAGCAATAGTCCTGGAAGTGTCCCTTTCCGTTTCAAGATGACTCTGAATTTGGGAGGAATGTTGAGGTAATTAGAACGCTGCTGACTATCCGTGGAGAAGTCTCTTGCACCGCGGAAGTTCTAGTCTCGCTTCCGTTCGCTCCGCGAAGCGAGTTGCGACTGAGCTGATTTCACTGCAGTCAAAGGCACCTTTATTTTGCCGATCGAGCTCGATGCTTAATCCTCGAGCGGTATCGCTCCCCAGTCAGATGATTTGAGATCAAGCTCAACTCCGGATAGTTTCCGAGGGAATAGTGTTAGGTGGGTTCTTTAGACTCGAGGAACTCACCGGTGTCGCTGACGCTCAGCAGCGATGTCTCGCTGCCAGTCTATCGTGTGAAAATCATCGTAATGTGTTGACGTTGAAGCCAAGGGATCAGCGGGCTCTTCGACCTCCGCAGGCTCATCCTGAGAGCGCGTACCTGTCCCATGTTGATTTTTAGAATTTCCTCGCAAGGATCATAGAGCTTGACCGCGGAAATTTTCGTGTACTGTTCCTGCATTCTCCGTTAGCATAAAGAGACTTACCTCCGTATGTTTCGGAGTCATCTTCGCGATCGAAGTCAAGATATTCCAGAGACTGCCTCTTTTGGGAAGACTCGGCCATACTCCTAGAAACCTTTGAAGAAGCTTTAATGAATCTTCGTGCGGGACACTGGCATCTACCGGCCTAAACTCCATCTCTCCGGTGGGACACCGGTGTCTTGACGAAACTTTATATTGAAACTTTCGATGGGAAAAGTATTTCGATCTTGGCGAGACTCGAAACCAATTGCATCAACGCATAGGAGCGGAATGAAATCCCAAAAACTGCGTTGACCTTCCACACGATCTCATTCGTCCGACTCATGCTCGTTGTGAAGTAGACGCGAATTGGATCGACGGCGGAAAACCAACTGACGTTTCTCAACATGAAATTCCGATTTCCACCCGGTACACTAGGGATATGGGATCCCGGTCACGAGGGTAAGAGTGAGGTCAACTTACTTTTAAGCAGGAAGATCTTTCACAATTTTCCCGATTTCGTGTACGTCATGTCTAAATTCATTACTGTTTGCGCAGCACAGTCTACATCATTGGTGAGAAACGCTACCGCTGCTCGGATTCGAAAAGTTGCCCGAACGGAACTCGGCGAGCCTCGAGAACCCCAGTTCGGGATTATTTATGTCACTGCCAGAGTTTGACTTAGAGGAATTTCTGAGATTCCGGGTCTCCCACGATTGTTGCGAGCGAATTTCGGAAGAGAGCACGGGGAGACATCATCATCAACATCACCGTGGTCTATCTCTACTCGATGGCACCTGATCGCCGCTAGAGTCATCCGATACGGCTGAGCGCGCAGTGAGCCGAACCATTCTTCGAACATCAGATGCCCGCGGAAGAGTTTCTCGATTTGGCGACCCACCAAATCCTTAAGCTTCATTCAGATCATAGTATAATTATCCCTCCGCTCCTCCCAGTGATGATTTCTTCATGCTCAACTGCCTCGCGAAATATCGGGACAGTGATGGCGATGCATAAGCATTGTCGAAGCCGGAGAAGTATCTACAGAAAGATCTGTCTATATCGTCTTGATCCACGAAGTGACATTCACGGAACGGAATTCGACACAGAAGCCGGGAATGGCTTGAATTTATTCATGTACGTCAATAACGGTGTCTTCCTGGAGCTCATAGATCTATTCTCCTCGGAATGCAATCTCATCTGGAAAGCATCCAGCCCACCAAGGGGGTAATCACTAGGATGGTCGATAGAAGACCGATGTTGACTGCGGAATATTGTTCGACAACTTTTTCTAAATGAGCTGTTCTGTCTATCAGCTCGGTAACGGCATCCTCCAGAGAAGCGGCAGATGAGTCGGAGGCCGCTCCGGCTGTCGGGTCCTCGCTCGGATTTTTCCGTCTGTCCAGACTGTCACGTATCTGGAAGAAGTCTGCATACATCAAACAACGGTTGGGGAAGATCGCCTCCCCCTCCTCCTCCTTTTCCATTCCTCGCTCGGAAACTACCGCAGTCTCGTTCATGTGAGCGGAACCCTCACCTGCTCCATCAAGTCGCTGGCTGTAGCTGACTTTGACGACGCTGTCGAAATCATTTCTCTCAGCTGCTGCATCCTGTATCGATTCGTCAGAGTGCTCACCAGAGCTCCTGAAATTGTTGCGATCGGAAGCTGAATTCCTCGCTCTTGGAGAGGTAGGATAAGCTTGAAGTTCGAAATGAAATTGATCACCTATCAGAGTTCCCGTTATGGAGCCTATGATCGACCAATATTTGGTTTTCTCAGCTTGCGCTCGCTCTTTCTCGTGGGACTCGCGGAGAGCGAACGATAACATAGAAAAATTGTCGTATTCCTGTTTCTCGGTGGCTCGGAACTCCGCTAGCAGAGCCCTGTCTTCTTTCAGGAGTGAGTGTTCCTGTAAGTCTTACAGTGTAACCCCTCTCAGAAACATTACCCCTCTCTGATGTATCCGCGGCCATTCCATCGAGCTCCTTGTATTCCACAGTTACCTCTCAATCTGACGATACCTTTGTTATTAATTGCAAATATCGGTCCTCCCCACGAGCAGTTTTATCGAGTTCAGCGTGGATCTCTCTCAGGCTCTTTTGGATATTCAGCATTTGCTGTTGCTGTTGCATTCGTCGTTCCTGGGCTTGCTTGAACTTTGTCTCAGCTTCTATGACCTTGAAAGAGTCACAGAGTTTCGCATAGGTGATCAGATAGATGAAGAGGATCATCACCCGGTGTGAGCGGGGTCAACTGTCTATTTTCATCTTCCGCCGCATCCAGATTCTCACTCACTTTTGCTTGAGCTAATTTCACTTCTCTCAAGCCGATGAATTCTTCATACACCCGCATGATATAGGTAAGTTTCTCCTCAAGTTTGGGATTGCCGACGATCCAACCACTACTAGCTGTGTGTTTCGCACGGGAAACTTGCAGGCCGAAACTCACGGCTTTGTTGCCAATTTTCATGGTCTCCAGCATGCTGGCAGGCAAACCTTAAGATCAGGAGACACTCTCCGGAATCGAAGTTGAGAGCATCGGCTAATGTCTCGCAATGTTGACTCGGATGACCAATTCTTCTGAGATGATAACAGCTGATTGTGACCGCCGCACCGATCGCTCGTCGCTAATCCTCAGAAGTCGCTCTCTTAAAGCTCGGGAGGCCTAATTCTCGGAAGTCGCTCTCTTGAGGCTCCAAAGGAACGGGAAGGTTGCCTATGTGTTCGAAACTAGCTCCGGAAGACCAACACAGTAGGTATTTCGATTCGCGATCGCCTGTCGCCAATGCTCGCTTCGCTGCCTCGATAACTAACCCCACTTGGCCCAAACCTGGGCTACTGGATAATCGATCGATATTCATCTCAGGACACAGTCCGATTACCAAACATGCAGGCATTCTTCTTGAAGTGATGAGGTGGCTCGATGAACCATGAACAAGGCGTTTATTTATTTGATGATTCGCAGCGCGCCCGATCTACTCCGTGGTTTGCGTGGAGCTGTAAGAGGAAGTCGTTCAGCTTATCTCCGGTAGCGCGGTGATTCTTATCAATCTTCGGAACTCCTCCCGCAGTTTCTCCGCGCACTCCAACTGGATCTTATAGGACACCATAAGCTAGTCAAAAGTAGGCATTGAAGATGAAATGGAGCTACTAAGATACTTCGTAGCTTCGTTTTCCGATGCCACGAGATCAGCGACATTACGTACCGCTCTTGGGATTTCAACAGAAGGATTTGAGCTCCCAACTGTGCCATCGCCGCCTTGGCTCTTGCCCCAGCTTCATGCTGAAAGAGGATTCCTCTGTCAAGGTGATTTTCGAAGCCCTCCTGTTTTCGCGAGAAGATCGGACAAGCGGAGCCCATCCGCAGCAATCAGCGGTGATAAACGGAACTCCTCGGCGGCTCTTCGATCAGATGCCGTTTGATCACTTCTTTTCACCGTTTCACATATATTCATACAGTAGAACCTCGATTATATCAACCTTGATTATGTCAACTCTCAAAAGCTCCACCTTGATTATATCAACTTTTGTGAGGGAAAAATGGTTGATATAATCGAGTTTCCCATGTATTCCTATGGAACCTCGATTATATCAATCCTTGATTATATCAACATTTTTCGACATCAATTAGTTGATATAATCGAGGTTTTACTGTATATATCAGAGTCTCTGAGGCCACGGATGAACTCACAAGTCTTGCTATGTCTGCCTCCACCTTTTGGCGTCTCGCTACCTGGAAATGGAAAGGTATTTTCCAAATTCATCATTCGAGTTCACATGAGAGCGTGGATCGCGATTTGTATGACTCCAGTAGTTGCCGCGTATGTAGGTGAAAGGCCACTCGTATATCGGTGCCACCTATCGTAAACAGAATCCAGTTTTCAGTAATCTCTCCGAAAGTTGTGAGCGACCGGATTCCGAATGGGAGCGAGCCGGGGGAAGGCAGGTGTCGAAGAGAAGCGTGGGCAATCCTGGTCTTGAGAGAATTACTATATTATGCATGAATAATGAGCAGGACTCCTTGGTGATCACCCTTAAGTCGAGGAGCTTTCCGCCAGAATCTTCGCCCCTCCCTCAACCGGCAGTACCAATGCTTTAGCGCTTGAAACAGGGATCCGTCAACAGCACCGATCGGCAGAGTGGCCCGCGAAACGAACTAGGTTCCCAACGGCAGCTTGAGCCGAGTAAGGTCTGGAGATTCAGCTGGAGATTCTATATAGATTATCGCCGTATCGAGATTCCTAAGTAACGATGATTCATTTTGACTTGATGGTGTTAGGCAAGCAAAGTAGACTCACACGCTCCATCGTAAGCTCCTCCAGCCACTCAGCCTTCTCGTCCTGTAAAAGGAAGTGGTTTACCTGTTAGAATTGGAGTTCCGTCGATTATCATCATCTCGGAAGGGAATTTTGACATGGTAATCTCTGTGGTTCATTCGATCGTTCGGCTTGGATGGAGAAGAAATTACCTTTTCTTTAAGCTCGGATCTCAATTTCACGGCATCTTCCTCGAGTTGAGCCCTGTTGAACCGTTTAGGCTGGAAGGTTACAATAACTTAATCTTTACCGGTAATGTGGCAGAGAACCTGCGCCGAATTTCCATCCAAAAGTAAATGAGGTCAAAATCTCGAATTCCCGGAGCCCGTGCGGTCTGATTTCGAAATAGCCGTCAGGGGTTGCTGTGGTTCATTCGATCGTTCGGCTTGGATGGAGAAGGAATTACCTTTTCTTTAAGCTGGGATCTCAATTTCTCGACTTCTTCTTCGAGTTGAGCCCTGCTGAGCCGTTTAGGCTGGAAGGTTACAATAACTTATTCTTTACCGGTAACGTGGCAGAGAACCTGCGCCGAATTTCAATCCAAAAGTAAATGAGGTCAAAATCTCGAATTCCCGGAGCCCGTGCAGTCTAATTTCGAAATAGCCGTCAGGGGTTGCTGTGGTTCATTCGATCGTTCGGCTTGGATGGAGAAGAAATTACCTTTTCTTCAAGCTGGGATCTCAATTTCTCGACTTCTTTCTCGGGTTGAGCCCTGCTGAGCCGTTTAGGCTGGAAGGTTACATTAACTTGTTCTTTACCGGTAACGTGGCAGAGAACCTGCGCCGAATTTCCATCCAAAAGTAAATGAGGTCAAAATCTCGAATTCCCGGAGCCCGTGCAGTCTAATTTCGAAATAGCCGTCAGGGGTTGCTGTTCGCTGCACGGAGGTCAGACATAGGTTGTTCAGCTCCAAATGTGGGATATCACGACTTCGCGTTCCGTTCACCTCTGTGCTTGGATGGGGCTAGCCAACGCTCTCGCGCACTCCTTGAACTTCACACCTACATCGACCTCGCACAGATCACGGTCCAATAGCCGGAACTCGCATGCGATCGCTCGAAGTGGGGGTCTTAGAAGCCCTCCTTTGAAATAACGTTCACGGATGAAGAGCTTATTCATTTATATTACGAGACGTCCCATGGAAATTACGAAGCGAATATCTGGTCCTGCAGTTCGCAGGGAAACAGTTCAAGAAGTCCTATACTAAAAGATGGGAATGCTTCGACAGACGGGCACCATAGGATCGGGAGCGCACAAAGCCATTGTCATTGATGATGATGTCTCACCCTTGAGGGCGCTCCTCGGAATTCAAACCGGGGCAACTCACCATGACGATGGTTGAATCCGTCGAGAAAGCGATGTTGGCGAACGCTGCAATCGAAAAACGTTGCTGAGAATTCGAGAAATTATCCGAGGAGAAAGGTGACCATACAAATCGATTCCGAGATTCCCGGCTAAGGGAAACTTTTCATACCTAGCGGTCGATCTCGACTCGAGATTCGGAAGAATCGAGTCGGAGGAAAGATGTTGCACACCACTTCGTTACTGACAAGAGAATTGCGATTTACGTAGCAAGCCGCTCACTTCCTCTGAAGATGGCTACCTAGTGATGTTCCACCGCGACGCGGTCCAGCCAACCCCTTGCGTGATTCCCGAGAGACTGTGTCGTCACTGCGGAACAACTGGACGTGACAGGGGGTGTCGAGTCTGGGTAACCTGTTTTCACGAGCAGCGTCTTCTCCAGCTCTCTCTCGCGAAGGGCTCGCGGGTTGGCTTTTGAAAACAATGTTATTGATGATCTTCGCCTGCGACCCGCTATACCGGGCGCGAATCGGGGGGAGCATGGCCCGGAAATTCCCATTCCCTAAAGATTGAGTGTACAGCACGGCATCATTCCGGACCCCTGCCCCTCAAAACCTAGCCTGGACCCTTCAAAAATTAGAGGGTTTATTCCCTGGTTTATTCCTTAACGCTAAATATTGCGTAGCTCGTTACAGTAAAAGCTCGTTATAACGACCCCCATTACAACGAATTCCTCGGTACAACGAACAAGGAATTTCGCCTCCTTTGGCCAGCTCGCCATAGGGATAGTGTTGAGCGGCATTCGTTACAGCGAAAACTCGGTACAACGAACCAGTTTCGTCGGTCCCTTCGTGTTCGTAGTAACGAGCTTCCACTGTATATTATATCCATCGAAAATTATTCCCGCGATGGCTATTGCGCTCGATACCTCGAGCGGTCCCTCACACCATGGTCTCGGCGCGCTTTCGAATTCTCATGCACGTCTTGTGACGCATAGTCAGAGTTCAAAGAATAAAATTCCTCGAGTGGCCGTCCGGGAGGCAGCTGAACGTGCATGTGCAAGCTCGGGCACGTCGAGTCGACGCGCTATCAGTTGCACAGCGAGCGCTTGAGGCGCAAGAGCGTTCAGCGCGTCTCCGGGAGCGAGCGAGATTGTCAAACCATAAGATTCGAGTTTTCATTGGTTTTGTCCCGAGACAGAGTGCCATCATATGGTGGCAGCGGTGGGATCGAATGGTGCAAACGGTGGAACGTCCACTTCGAAAAATTATTGGGAGAAACGCGTTACGGTTCAGGGAACTCGAAACGGTTTTGATGGAAATAGAATCTCTAGTGAATCAAAGGCCGATCACGTCAGTGCAACTAGACCCGAACGAGATCAGTGCATTGTCGCCAGCGGATCTTCTCTATGGCCACAGAGCGAAGCCGACACTGCCGGGGATGAAATTCAAGCCGAATACGCGAGAGGCGGCAGACTCTATCGTTTTCTCAAAGCGCTGGAAACACCAACAATCGGTAATTCGAGCTTTCCAGGAGCGATTCACGGAGGAATACCTGCAGTATCTAAGGACAGCGCATATCAGATCGCCGATAACTGCGCGGAGCATCCAAGTAGGCGACGTCTGCCTATTGCAAGACCCGAGTCCGTCGAAAGCGCGTTGGCCACTATTTAGGGTTCTCAGTCTTTCTGGCGGGGAGAGAACGGATCGGAAGCAACGATCCTGCCTCATCAGGACGGCTTCAGGCCAGGTCTTACCGATTCATTGGCTTTACCCACTCGAAGTCTTACTTATCTAGGAACAATGAGAACGGCGGATGCAGATAAAAGGAAAAAAATGCGATTTCCGTAGTTGCGATCCAGTCGAGATTCTCCAGGAAGTAGGGCCAAACAAGGATTCTCGTATATCCATTTCTCCCACATTCAAATGTCCACCGCTTGAGCGAATATATATATGAGGTAGCGCACACGGCCAGCCAAGAGAAATGTAAGCCGGAGAATTCGGCGGGAGTGTGACGCATAGTCAGAGTTCAAAGAATAAAACCGCCGCGACCCTACTCGCCGCGGCCGACTCGCCGCGACCCAGCTCGCCGCAGGGTCCAACTCGCCGCGGCCCAGCTCGCCGCAGGACCCAGCTCGCCGCAAGGTCCAACTCGCCGCCGGAGGCGACCGTCTTCGAGCGACTCATCCTTGGCTCATTCGCCCTAATACCTAATGGTTGCAGGAGCATAGAAATTCCAGAATTAGCCGGGAAAGCCATGGAGACAGGGTAAAGAAAGATTAGCAATCATCTTATTATATCAGCAATGATCTCAATATTTATGCAGGCCACATAATGACACCTCTCTGACCCTCTGACTCGTCTTAAACGCCGATTAGGTGGGGCTCCTCATGACGAGTCATGGACCACTCGGATTGCTCAAGGTTCATAACCGAACGGCGAGTCCTGTAGCATTCTGGGCTCCCGGGTTGATTGCGGTCGGAGATTTGCTCCCGGGTCGGCAGTCGCGCGGATTCGGGTGATTTTAAATTAAATGACAATTCAGTATTTCACAGGATGCCGCACGAATACGACACTGTCAAATCTAGTATCATGTTCTGCCATCTTCGCTTTGCCATCCGTAGGAAATAGATCGTCATGGCTGTGATCCTGCTGAAGAAAGGAGATCGACACGGCTCAAGTCGCTCGTGTTTGGGAGCAAAGAAACGGCCTTGTCAGGGCCACCAACTTTCGTGAGATACCTATTCCGCAAGCTTCTCCCCCTGTGCCGACTAATGCGATTATTTCTTCTCTGGATGCCGAGAATTTCTATTATCCTACAAACGTTCGGCATTACACACAAAGTGCCACCGGCCGGAATTTTCCGGTTTCCCGGGATAACTGAGAGACGCCGGCGTCCCTCAGTGGCACTCAATGTGAAAAGCGAATGAGCCAAGGACGAGTCGCTCTAAGGTGGTCGCCTCCGGCGGCGAGTTGGATCCTGCGGCGAGCTGGGTCCTGCGGCGAGCTGGGCCGCGGCGAGCTGGGCCGCGGCGAGTTGGACCCTGCGGCGAGCTGGGTCGCGGCGAGTCGGCCGCGGCGAGTTGGGTCGCGGCGAGCTGGTCGCGGCGAGTTGGGGTGTACCGAATAAAACTCCTCGAGTGGCCGTTCGGGAGGCAGCTGAACGTGCATGTGCGAGCTCGGGCACGTCGAGTCGACGCGCTATTAGTTGCACAACGAGCGCTTAAGGCGCAAGAGCGTTCAGCGCGTCTCCGGGAGCGAGCGAGATTGTCAAACCATAAGATTCGAGTTTTCATTGGTTTTGTCCCGAGACAGAGTGCCATCATACGTCTTCTCCACTTTTGCTGTTGCTGCTATTCATCATGGTGAGTTGTCTTGATCTGAACTCCGATTAGCGCCCCAAATGAAGACGACGGACCGTGAGAGAGCTACCCCCAGCGTCATATTGTATTGCCTGTCCGACTTTAAGTGATATCCGGCGAAACGGCGACGTGTCGCCGTCGAATTTTGTCGCTTAATTTTGACGCGAATGAAACACCTGAGTCCGGGGAATTCATTCGGCTCCTTAGGAGGAAAAACGACGACTGTTCCAAAGTTATAGAACGAGTGCGGGATATTCACTCCGCGCCCTGTCAATCGAGTTCGAGCCTCTATCTTCAGAGGGTGACGGGTGATTTGAGCGCAGATTGATTTGCGCGAAATTGATTCGAGCGCAGATTGATTTGCGCGAAATTGATTCGAGCGAAATTGATTTGAGCGAAATTGATTTGCGCGCATAGTTGACTTGAGCGCATAGTCGATTTGAGCGCATGGTCGATTCGAGCGCATGGTCGATTCGAGCGCATGGTCGATTCGAGCGCATGGTCGATTCGAGCGCATGGTCGATTCGAGCGCATGGTCGATTCGAGCGCATGGTCGATCTGAGCGCATGGTCGATCTGAGCGCATGGTCGATCTGAGCGCATGGTCGATCTGAGCGCATGGTCGATCTGAGCGCATGGTCGATCTGAGCGCATGGTCGATCTGAGCGCATGGTCGATCTGAGCGCATGGTCGATCTGAGCGCATGGTCGATCTGAGCGCATGGTCGATTCAAAATGTTCGCGCGCATGGCTTCCATCGACGAGCTCCATCTTGATATGGCACATTGCAAGTAATCCATCACACATTTTGTCAAAAGCTCTGTGATTCTCGAAGATGTAAGAGCTGCTTCAAGCGCCATTCAAGCGTTGACGTCCTGGCTTCTGCGCGAAGAGAACTTGGCGCCAGGAGAATTCGGCGCCAGGAAAATTCAGGGCCAGGAAAATTCGGCACCGACCGAAGCAGTAACTCAATAGTGAGTCAGGTTAGGTTAGGTCCCCCAATGCGGAGCTCTGACATTGTGAGGCGGACTAAGGTTTACAGGGTGGTCATTTTTAGTCGGGACATTTTTTCCCTCCCCTCGTCCCGGCCCTAACTTTCGAACGGCTCAATGAAACTATATGAAATAACCCACCAATCAACAGCTCTCGCCCTGACTGACACAATTCCGTTTCCGATTTCGGCCAACTTCACCCGTTGCGGGCGTTTTGGAAATGATCGGTCACTTTTTTCTCGTTGCTCCACGAAATCGCCTCTTTCTCAGCGATCGCTGGGTCGATCGGGCTCAACCTGGTTGCGTTCGACGCGGGACAACCTGGCGGAGGTATGCCGTGGAAAAATTCAGGTACCATGTTCCTGGGGGAAACGCGGAAGGGGTAAACTTCGGTTTGAAAATCGGGTAAATTTACCAAAACTTTGGGTTGTCGCTAAACTCAGTCGATAACTCCTCAGGGAAGCCGAATTCGAAAATTTTCATGATGGCTAAACGTGCCTAGAATGAGCCTATTCACCCGATCTGGGGGTCAGCGGCTCGATCCGCCGACTTTTTTTCCCTACGAAAATCGTCATCTCAAAATTCTCCTCGTGGACCGCGGAATACCGCTCGGGAGCGCTGATGTTGTGTTCAAGCGCGCGCTCCAGCCTCTCAGCATGCTTCCGAGCGATGGCGCTCTCGGATTTCCAACGCTCGGAATCCGCCGGCATCAGCCATTTTGAAAAGGGAAAAGCCGCGCGAGTCCTCTGTGCATCGTTTCGCTGTCGAATTCGGGATCGCTGCAATCTGTGATACGCAACTGCCACAGCGGTGATCTCAGTGAATTCATTGTGTTCTCCGGACTCTCAAGTTGATATCTGCAAGATGGCTGAAGCCGGACCAAGCAGGAA
>NW_003805104.1:448422-449838 GCF_000255335.2 Galendromus occidentalis | reverse complement strand
CCTTCCGCGTTTCCCCCAGGAACATGGTACCTGAATTTTTTTCACGGCATACCTCCGCCAGGTTGTCCCGCGTCGAACGCAACCAGGTTGAGCCCGATCGACCCAGCGGTCGCTGAGAAAGAGGCGTTTTCGTGGAGCAACGAGAAAAAAGTGACCGATCATTTCCAAGATGCCCGCAACGGGTGAAGTTGGCCGAAATCGGAAACGGAATTGTGTCAGTCAGGGCGAGAGCTGTTGATTGGTGGGTTATTTCATATAGTTTCATCGAGCCGTTCAAAAGTAAGGGCCGGGACGAAGGGAGGGAAAAAAAGTCCCGACTAAAAATGACCACCCTGTATAGCCGAGCCACACTCTCTAAGCAGCGCCTCGGAAGTCTGCGCTCAAAATAATCATGCGCTCAAATCGACCACGCGCTCAAATCGACCACGCGCTCAAATCAACTCTGCGCTCCAATCGACTATTCGCGCAAATCAATTTCGCCCAATTCAATTTTGCTCAAATCAATGTCGCTCGAATCAATTTCGCGCAAATCAATTGCGCTCGAATCAATCGCGCTCTAATCAATTGCGCTCAAAACAATCATGCGCTTGAATCGACTCTGCGCTCAGTTCGATTTTGGGGTCAAATCGATCACACGCTCAAATCAATCTGCGCTCAAATCACCCCGACCCCTTCAGAGAGATTGCCGAGTGTCGGGTCGAGGGAAATGGTTCCAATTTTTTACTTCCGTCGGAGGCTGACGAGACTACACGAGAAGATTCGTTGTTTGGCCGAACTCTCCCGACCAATACTACTGCAAAGAACGTCAGACGAGTCCTGAAGTGTTTTTTTTGAACTATCAGCTTGGAATTACGCTTCATCGGTACATTTCTACGGACGGTGCGCGAGTGATGCTCGGCAACAGATCCGGATTCTTTGTTTCTTTAAAACAAGAAAAACCAGGTTTGCGAATCACACACTGCTGCCTACATCGGCATGCTCATGCATCAATTACGTTGCCGGTGGAGTTAGATGAAGTGCTGAATTTGATTGTGAGGTGATCAACTTCATCCGCGGCAGCGCTGTGAATCATCGGCGTATCAAGTCGCTTTGCGTACGTTTGGAGAGCAAACTCACAGCGCTGTTCTCTCTTACTAGCTTAAAGTGGCTTTCGCTGGGGCAAGCATTGTCTCGTTTCTTCAAGCTTCCGGACGAACTTGAACTGCTCTCGAAGGATCAGAAGAGTCGTTTTCAGAAGGACCTTCCGATGTTCCTGTAGACGTTGGCTCCATGACGGATATCTCCAGCCTGCTTAGTGCTTTAAGCATCTCGCTTCAAGGCAGAGGCTCCTATATGCGGATCGCCGAGCAAAAGCAAAAAGCATCCGCGAGATTGGTTGTTTAGCGAACGCGAGCTGCAGAAACTCTGCTCCACAGA
>NW_003805104.1:444722-447750 GCF_000255335.2 Galendromus occidentalis | reverse complement strand
GATCTAAGTTATGGAGCTTGAGACAGCGACAATGCCGACCTGCCCATCCTCTCAATGTCCCAGCCTCTTAACTCGGCGGCTAGATACTTTTACATTTTCAGGCCGCCGAAGTCCGCCGCCTCTAGCAAGCGCTCGCCGCAGCGGTAATTTCATCTCGAGTCTAATCGTTTGTTTGAGACTTGACCAGTTCTGATGTCAAGAGAGAAATACGGAGAGAGAATTTTCATGACGGGGGCGATTTTCCTTGCAGTTGGCGGACGCGGAGGTGGTCGCGTTGAACGCGGCCTGGTTCTCGCAGGAACTGGATAGAATCCAGAGGTGAGTAACAGTCATTGCTATGAATTTTCCAGCGGTTCATTCCTTGCACGAGAGCTTCCCTTGGATAGAACTTGTATTCTTCATCGGATGCCGCAAAAAAATTTACCCATGCCGTCCCTCGATAGAATCGCAGTACGAGATAAGCTTCGATTTTACAAGCAAGGACAGGGGGGTCCCTGGTACGTATCATTTGCGATTAGACTAATTTCATTATTATCTTGAAAGCTCGATCTTAGTGGTAATGGACGGATTCGAAACGCAGCACGATTTCGATTCCCTTTCTTCTTTACAGATCAAAACCTCCTTGAATAAAATGTTCGAATAATAACTCAATACAACGGGAGTCTTTCCAGAAGACCGAGAAAACCTTGTCTCGCGTTTCGCTGACGAGGAATGTCTGTGAAGTGTCCCATCGCTTTCTGATCCATATCATGTTTATCGTGCTCGCTCCGGAGGGGAATGAATGCGCCGTTCTCTCGCGTAGGCCCCCGTTCCGTGTTTACAGCAGACCGGAAATCAGGGAATTCGACCGAAAAACTGGCTTTTTCTCACTTTGTCGGTGTATCACCGCGTCGGAAGTCCTGAAATCATGTGCTTCTTGATGGAATGGGTCTGAACTGCTATCGGAGGATCAGAAGAGTCGTTTTTGTTGAGGAAAACAAATAATCTGTGATACAATTGTGATATCAAGAGTTCTCATAATATAAGTCTCTGAAGGTAGCGCCTTGGTATGTAACAACGCAGCAAGCGTATCGCGCAATGAAGAGAATAAAAACCGAACACAGAGCGGATGTGACCACAGCAATGAGCAGTCATCACTCTCACGTTCTTCAAAACTTCAGTCAGCGATCACTTCCAGCCAAGAAATCTCAATAGGTTTAAGAAGGACCTTTGAGGTCAGATTTCCTATAGAGGTCGGCTTCATGACGGATATTTTCAGCCTGCCTCGTGGTTTGAGCATCTCTCTTCAAGGCAGAGGCTCCAGTATGCTGATCGCCAAGCGAAAGCTGAAAGCACTCGTTGCGAAATTGATTGTTTGGCGACAGCGAGTGGAAATCAGACAAACTTGCCGTAGCTGCAGAAACTCTGCCCCTCGGAGGGAGACAGGGGTTCGACAGTGATTGTCCCGGAAGTTCCTGCTCATTTGGACTCGCTGTCTCAATCTTCCGACGGATGTTCCGCGCCAGGGGATCTCGAGATTGGCGAGAAAAGGATAATCAATCCTTTCTCCTTCGACTTGGAGAGTTTATTCGACGGCGACCCTGTGGAAGACGAGCTGGTCGAACTTCGAGAGGATCGGGCGTTGACCATCGAATTCAAGATCTTGAAAGAATTTCGAGGCTCAATCGGAGCACGCTACCTGCGGCTATCCGAGAGAGCTCTCCGCGTTCTGGTTTCATTGGCAACCACCTACCTTTGTGAATCAGGATGAGATGCCTTGCTGGCGATAAATACAAAGAACAGGTGGCGTTTGATCGCAGAGGCGGACTTACGCATTTAGTTGAGCAGTACGGACCCCGAATCACCAAGATTCCGGATTCGAAACTGCTGCAAAAGAGTCACTAGTATCAGCTTTCATACGCGATCATGACATTGATTTGAGTAGACTCTAACCGTGTAATACGGCAGAGAACAGTGAAATATATACAGTATGGACTCGATTATATCACCCTCTCGATTCTGTCGTTCTCCACCCTGGAAAACTCGGCTGAATCACTCCGAAACTCGCGGAACTCGATTATATCACCCACATAATTTTCAAACTCGATTATATCACCGAGCGAACACCAGAACTCGATTTATCTCAGATTATGCGGACGAGAGAGACTTGACTGAATTGTGTCTCGCTCTGTGAGCGCTTCAGAAGTGAATCGGCGCGCTTTGGAGAGCCTGGAATCGGGTTTGAAGAGGATCAGTTTCAGATGATCGGAGAATCAGACTGATCCAGGCGATGAGTTTTGACCCTAGGGAGCACTGAGAATTCTGTGATCATGGGTACTTTCATGAGGGAGATATAATCGAGAGGGTGACGGAATGTTGATATAATCGAGTTTCAGTGAGTTTCGATGGGTCGAAAATACGGAGTATGATATAATCGAGTCGGAAGTGTGAAATAATCGAATTCCTATTGAAGTCTACGGAAACTCGATCATATCACATTATCGATTGTATCACCATGTCCGAAAACGAATTAGGTGATATACAGTACAGTACATACATACAGATTGTATCACCTAATTCGTGTTCCAAATGGTGATATATTCGAGTTTCCATCGACTTCCGTGGGAAATCGATTATATCACATCTCCGACTCGATTATACCACCATTTTCGGACACGAATTGGGTGATATTGTGACGGAGATTTGGTCAAGGAAGGAGAACCCTGAGAGAAGACCTAGAGTGCTAGTCGAATTTGGAAATCAGGAACAGATGCCCCGGCAGGAACCGAGGTCGGCAGATCTAGTGAGCGCATAGTTGTAGTGCGCCCTGCCGATCCCGGAGCGAAACCGAGGCGGATGAGAGAGATTGTAAGGAAACGATATGTGCGCTTGGAATTCAATGTCGAAGCCTGGTGCCGCAGCGCGGGCGGCGCAGGGTAACCCGGGACGAAGGCGGAAGGGTAACAAAACGACGTGTGCGCGTGAGATACGATATCAGAGGATGGTGCCGAGCTCGAACGGCGGCGTGGCCGTCGAGCGCGTCGGGGGC